>NC_037302.2:2520000-2545000 GCF_000002775.5 Populus trichocarpa | reverse complement strand
TGAGAACTATTTTGATAGAGACCGATGAATTCACCAACAAAACATGTTTGTTGGTGATTCTGTCAGTCAATCCATCGGTTATACATGATATAAATATCGATGATTATTTCATCGGTAATCCGTCGGTCATATTTACCGTGGATAGCTTGACAAAAATTGATCGTCATCTAAATTTATCACTGATGCGACTATCTTATTTGCCTACCTGTAGGTATTTAAATCACCGACTGAGTTACCGATAAATCTCAAATTCCCAACGAGATACTTGTCAATGGCACATTTACATAGGTAAATCTATCAGTGGTTTTTGTAATGATAGAAATACAGCTTTTATACTAACGGAATATTTTGTCAAGGTGTTAAGAGCCTATTTTTTTTTAGAAATTTTTATGAGAAATGAGGTGTCAGTTTTTTTTTATTTGAATGTATTAAAAAAATATTTTAATGTATATATAATAAATTATTTTTCATTATTAATAATAAAATAATAATTGTTATATATAATATTTGTGATAAAAATAATTATAATGATAACTATGATACTAATAATAATAGTTTTGATGGTAGTAATCTCATGCATGTTCTCTTAAATGCTCAGTTTTCTAGTGTTCTCCACCGTGTGGTCATGGAAGAGAACCAACAAAGGCTGTCCTCGGCTAACTTTTACTTCCCTCCTACGTCGTGATTCCCATGTCTTTCCTCTTGCTTTGAATTTTGGGTGAGAGAGATAGTATTGGCATCAAGGCTAAGAATCTTGAGAAAGCACTTTCTTTTATTAGAATTTAATTTGGGGAAAAATGGTTGTGTAGTGTGTGTACAGTTAATTTATGTGCAAATTAATTCCCATATATATATATATATATATATGAAAGAAGTTAAATTGATGGGTTGATTTAATGTGAAGGATCCTAATTATATGTGGCTGCATTGACTTGTCTACGTTGATTGAGAGTCTAAATAAACGTAAGATTTTCGTTGATTAATGTGATGTCGACCTTTATAAACCGAGTTTTCACCTGTTTAAGCAAAGCGTATAAGACATCTTCAAGCTTCCTTTTGTTGGAAAAATTTATTTATAGCATGATTAAATGACATATTTAAGGTTCAAATAAAAGTGAAGTTTACTTATTTTTTAGATTAAAATTTTATTGGAATTTTTAATCTTTAACGTCAACTTTCTAATATAAAATACTAATATGATTTAAATAAATTTGGATGAATGAGAAATTGATTTTAAATAATACAAAACTCTTTAAAAAACACTCTATACCAAGTAAGAAATTTTTTTTTATTAATATTTAAAAAATTAAAAGTTAAAAGTTAAAATTGAACTCAAAGACTACCAAGCTTAACTTTTAAAAGGGAGAAATACTAAGCAAATTGAGTTTTGAGCTTAAATCCACAAGCAAGCACCCACGTTAGCCCAACTTAGATTTGAGTTTATTGTAAAATAATATTTTAGACAACAAAAAATTATTTTTACCAACTGAAATTTAGACTTGGACTTGTCCATGAAGAATTATTTCTTTCAACTCATTGTTTTATCGAGTTCAATCCATGAATGCCAACAGTTTCTTCCAAAAGCATTTTATGCAATCATGAACAATTTTATCAGCTAAAAAAATCAAATTTATGGCCAAAACATTAGGTTTAATAAAAAGGTGGGTTTTTTGTTTCAGAATTTTACATGTTTTTTTTCTTTTTATTTTAGTATTTTTCTTCTGTTTTTTTGCTTTTTTTTCCTCATAAATCTAGAGTTTAGGTTCATTTTGTTGAGAGATAATTGAGTTATTTAATTTTAATTATTTAATTTTGATTCAAAGTTTTTTTTCAAAAATGCATTTAAACTAAAATGATATTGTTGGAATCTTGATAGACTTACTATAAATATCCTAATTGCATCAAGTAAATATTAACCTTAAAACTTTAAGGATAAATAATTAATCATCGATAAAAACAAAAGTTTCATTAATGTATTTTTTATTTAAATTTAAATATAGATATATTATTATTATTATTACTGTTATTATGCATGATGAGACTTTAATTTCATTATTAATATGCCATCGTGATTTCCAAAACGGAGCATCAGCAGAACTGCTGAAAACACATGAATGGATCTCGAGATTGTCGTTAAAATTGGTTGGATTGCACGCCAACAATCTTAAAATCATGCCCAGCTGTTATGGAAACAAGACTATGACAATGGAATGACAAGAACTAATCCAACATACAGACAACTTATCGTTATAAACAAAACCATTATCCACCTAGTTATAAGCCCACCATGAACTTGCAATATTCCATCTGGAAATCTTCACATTTTTTGACGCGCGCACAAAAACAGAAAAAGTTGGGATAGCAAAAATGAGCAATGATACTGCCTTCCCTCCTAATTTATTGCCAGATGAGGCTAGTCCAGAGTGGTTTAACAAAGCTGACAATGCATGGCAACTAACAGCAGCAACACTTGTTGGTTTACAAAGTATTCCAGGGCTAATGATTCTATATGGTGGAGGTGTGAAGAAAAAATGGGCTGTGAATTCAGCATTTATGGTACTCTATGCATTTGCTTGTGTGATGTTTTGTTGGGTCACATGGGGCTATCGAATGTCCTTTGGCTCTAAGCTTTTACCATTTTGGGGAGAGGCTAATGTTGCTCTTGACCAAAAATATCTTCTTGATCCAGCATTTCTTGGAAAGTTCCCCAATGCAACAATGGTGTATTTCCAATCTGTTTTCGCAGCCATTACTTTGATTTTGATCGCCGGCGCAGTGTTAGGGCGGATGAATTTCTATGCCTGGATGATTTTTGTTCCTCTATGGCTAACGTTTTCGTATACTTTCACAGCTTTTAGTGTGTGGTGTCCTGATGGTTTTCTCGCTAAGATGGGACTCATAGATTATTCTGGTGGCTACGTGATTCATTTGTCTTCAGGCGTAGCCGGTTACACAGCAGCATATTGGGTAAAACTCGCTCTAATTTCCCATATTCTATGAAACAAAATTGCATTAATTGAAGTTTGATTAACTTCATTCAGTCATTAAATGGACTAATCACCTTGTTACTGCATGCTGTACAATATTGCAGGTCGGTCCACGTCTAACGAAAGACAGAGAGAGATTTCCTCCAAACAACATCCTTCTTATGTTATTTGGGGCAGGATTGCTTTGGATGGGCTGGACAGGATTTAATGGAGGAGATCCTTATGTAGTAAGCACCGATGCTTCTTTGGCAGTCTTGAACACTCATTTATGTACTGCTACTAGCTTGCTTACTTGGGTCGCTCTTGACATCATATTTTTCCGCAAAGCTTCTGTTATTGGTGCAGTTCAAGGCATGATCACTGGTTTAGTATGTATCACTCCAGCTGCTGGTAAGTCCAACACAAATAACTTGCAATAATTTTAGGTCCCAGATTCGATGCATATGCATGCAATGCAGGCACTGTCAAAATACCTCAATCGCAATCGATGCTAGCATTTATCTTGCAATCGAACTAATACGTAGCTACTCAAATTCCTGACACATATAACCTGCAAATTATTTTAGGGGTGGTGCAAGGATGGGCAGCAACAATAATGGGGTTATGCTCGGGCTCAATTCCTTGGATAACCATGATGGTTATCCACAAGAATTCAGAACTACTTCAAAAGGTTGACGACACAATGGCTGTTCTGCATACACATGCCATTGCTGGTAGCCTTGGTGGTATCCTCACAGGCCTTTTCGCTGAGCCGAAGCTAAACAGGTTGTTCTTTGGGTCCTCTGGACACTACATTGGCCTAGTTTATGGCTTCGATGACAAAAGCAGAATTGGCTCCGGGGTTCGACAGATGGGAGTTCAGTTTATAGGAATCCTGTTTGTTGTCTTTGTTAATGTGTTGACTACTAGCATAATATGTATTTTGATACGACTGGTGGTGCCACTAAGAATGTCTAATGAGGATTTGGAGATTGGTGATGATGCTGCTCATGGTGAAGAAGCTTATGCTATCTGGGGCAATGGAGACAGACAGGAAAACTCTTTTTATCGAGGTTCGATTAATCCTAAAATTGAGCTGCCAGTGAGCACAAATAGGGCTGCTCGTCAAGCTGAGAAGACATAGTCGTCTTCTTTTCTTCTCCTTTTTTAGTGGGCAATCTTCAGATCATGTGTCTGATTTAGAGGACAAATTGCATGGCCTGGTGGAAAAATTAATAAAGGCCTTCATGTAATTTCTTTTGTACTAAGAAATACGATCCAATGGCATGAAATGTTGCGTTGACTTTTATTAATATGAAGAAGAATAAAATGCTGGCTTTTGTGGCTTTGTCGTTTTAAGATTTGTTAGCATGATTGAACCTTAATTTCAAAATTTGTTTGTACTTAGAACACACCACTACAGCCACCGAGTTACACTGCAGGCCAGATTAAAACTTAATTAAAGCTTAAAAAAAACAAGTTAGCAATGTTAAATTAAATCTAAAATACGTATCAAAAGTTTGAACAGTGTATTCAATAAATTAGTCGATCATTATATGCATAAAAATGGTAAAAGAAATTGTTAATAATAAACAAAGAATAGACTGAAACCCTAAACAATGAATGCAAATAAAAATACATAATATCGCGACGTGACATGCTATTTAACATTTTTATTTAATTATTTATCAATATATTTTTTATAAGCTAAAAATAAAAATTGAATTAAAACAAAATAATTTACTAACACAATTCTCATTCCTCTTTAATTTCCGCGCATAATCCTTTAAATTTTAAAAGCAACCCTTCAATTTGTTTTTTCTTCACATTTGGTATATGTTCTTTTTATTACAATTTGTTTTATTTAAAATGATTTATAAAATTAGATTATTTTATAATTTTATTTCCTTTTAATTTTTTCATAAGTCAGATTTGATCCTCATTCTTTTGATTGATATTTTTTTTAGATTATTTAAAAAAAAATACGATTTCATCCTCAAATTTTTTTCCCTACCAGATTTGATTCTTATTCTTATAATTGCTATTTTTTAAATTGATTTATTTTCCAGTTTCATACTTCAGCGTTGAATTGGTTAGAAATTGAGTTTCTTGATTGAGCTCGAATTTAGAATTTTCACGAATTGTGAGTTTATAAAATTAACTCAGGTTTAGAAGACTCGCTTGTGTTTTCTTTTTTTTTTATCCTTTTTTTAAGCTCGTGTTTTTCCAGTTTCATCTCTCAATATTTATTTAATTGGAGATTGGGCTATTATTTTTTTTATTTGCTTTCTATAACATTTTTCACTAATTTTAATAATAACTCAAGTTATCTTCAATCTGTTTATTTGTTTTTCTTTGTTAAATTTAGCTTTTTTATATAAATTTTATTTTTGAATTAAATTAATTGATTAAATATAAACATGAGATGATATTAAAAACTAATTTTTTTATGGTTAATTGTTGCTATTTTTCTGCTTTATTTGCTATCAATATCTTTTTTAATTATATTATTAAATTAACCAAAATTATGGGATTTAGTCAAATTAATAACATGGTTTTCATATTTTTCTTGTTTTTAAAAAAATTGGTATCATCTAAACATTATTTTTTTATGTTAGGAAAAATTGAACTTGTCTCACAATACAGTGCATGCCTCCTATTTAATATTTGATTAATTGATTTTTGTAAATAGGAGGCCTGCACTGTATATTGATATTTTGTAATGAAAGGATTAATTGATTTATCATGTATATTTATCATCAAAACTTAGATTTGCCAACAAATCTAGACCTATAATCGGCTCTTATCCAAGGCTCGATATGATTGTGTGGACATCCATTATGTAATGGGCCTAGGATTATCTTACTTCCATCATGTTTTAAGTGGGAGAGAAAGCATTGCTCATAAGTTAGTTTTTTAAAGGGAAGAACTCGTTTGGGATATCAAAATTCATTTTTTTTTTGTTTAAAATTATTTTTTTATGTTTTCGGATTATTTTAATATGTTAATGTTAAAAATAAATTTAAAAAATAAAAAAATTTATTTTAATATATTTCTAGACGAAAAACACTTTGAAAAATAATTATTACCAAACTCTTAAACATCCCTGATAAGAGTGCCTAACATTTTAACATACCATGCAATAAACCAACATGACAACATATCATTAGGGACAGAAAATAATTTGTCAAGAATTTTGTCCATGCTTTTGGTGGAGATTTATTCCTATGGCCCCCCATAAGTTTGTCTTCTTGAGGAGTTCCATATTCATTGGAATAAAAGATGAAGCATGCCATTCTTGAACGGAACCATCTTTTTCTTAGAGAATAGACTCGTAGACAGGATGCTTGGAGATTAACGATTGATTGTCTGCATTTTTTTGTGCTTCTAGAACCTTCAATTTTGTGGTTTAATGATGGGGTGGGGGATGATTTTTTTATATCACCACGAATTGATATTTTCTGGGCAACTTCTGTGTATCGAGACAAATCTAGTTAATTTCCTAATCGACATTTAATAATTCAATTAAAAATTACTCTCTTGACAAGGTAGGGAGCATACTCGCTTAACAAGCCAAATCTCAAGGTTGGTGGCGGCCATGGTGGGGATAATTTGTCATACGAAGATGACAGCAGATGTTTTAACTTTAATGCCAGGAGAAAAGAGACAAGGGTAAAGTGTTTGCAAGGTGATAGATACTGAAGCTACAAACTCTTTCAACTGAAGGACCCACTGCTGCTCTATGCCGTTGATGTTCTTCAAGAGCAGAAAATGAAACCTTGGTGAGAGTCTCTCCAGCTCAAAGCCCTCAAATAAACGTTTTTCACTCAGAAAGAGATTTAAATTAAAAACTGCTTTTGAGGGGTATAGCCTAGGTTCCTGCGTAGTCCTGTTATTGTCTTCTTCCATTGAACCTTTTGAGCTGAATAACGTCAGGTACATGAGAAACAGATTATGATTTCAAATTTCTTCATGCATGCGGATGGCAGGTATGAAACTCAAGATATCTGCTGCTTTTGACCCAGTAGAGCCGTTAAATCACCCCAAAAATGGTTGGCCAAAAGCATTTGAAACAGATCCTTATAGTAATACATGTTTAATGACATTAACACACCCAAAATCACCTTCATTGCGGATTCTTTCTCTAAATTGTTCAAGACATCAGCTTTTGTTTGATTCTAACAAGAACCCACCAAATTTAACAGCTCAAAATTGAAAACCCACAACAGGAAAAAAAAAAAAAGTCCAGTTAGATGAATACATGTTTGATAAATAAATTGCTAACCAGATTTTCCACAGTGGTTGTCAGTGTTACTACTGAAGCTCTTGCATTTTGTAACTCCTCCTCTTCAAATCCCGTGACCTTATCAGTATCGTCAGCCTGTTATCGTTGCATTAGTACGAGAAAATCACCTTTTCTTTTCAAGGTTTGTTTTGGTTACGAGAAGATCAAAGAGGGTACCGCCAAGTGCCAAGTGCCAACCATGCCAATGTCAGACGATTATGGATAATTGAGAGTTGCAGGTTGTGGATTAATCGTACATTTCGGTCCTTGTATTCTTTCTATTTTCTTAATATACTCTCTTTACTCCTTTTTTATTTAGTCCATCCCTTCTACGTCTCCTCCATAATTTTTTCTTTATGTGATCCCTCTATTCAACTTCCTTCCAAATTTTTATTAAAAAAATAGATATTATTATTATTAAATTCAAATTAACTTGGTAAATTAACCTAGTAACCTATCAATCCAAAACTTAGCTTAGATCAGGTTTTATATTGACCTATATAGTAGTTAATCCAGTCAAAATTCAAATTAAATTTGGTTTGATTTTTAAAAAATAATTCAAAATAATATTATTTTAATTTTTTAAAAAATATTAATGTTATTATTATTTGAATTTTAAATAAAATTACATATTAAATTAATTTTTAAAACTATGATAAACATATCTCTGAAAACATGGTAGGATCAAGAATCGATAAAAGTGGATTGAGAGAACAGATGAAGATATTTTCTTGTGTCAAGGGTACAGTACTCCAGTTAAGTAAAAAGGACTAAAGTGATGAAATATCAAAGTACAGGGACCAACTGTACGATTAATCCTTGGCTGGTGGTTGGAGGCCAGGGCTCGATAAACAGTCGCTTTAACTCTTAATTATCTTCTACAAAGGCCCAAATATTACTGGACACTTGAAAGCCCACATTTAATCAGGATAAGGCCTAAGGTCATGGCCAGGTCTGATTATTTTATGGATTCTGTATTCAGCCCAAGAGGTCCCCTCATAAAATTAATTTTCAAGGACTCCTTCCTCCCTCCCTTCCTTTTCGACAGTGATCAGAAACATAGTTGAAATTGTATTTTTTAAAATTTAAATATTTTTATTTTTTATTTAAAATTATTTTTTTAATTTTTTTAGATTATTTTAATATGTTGATATAAAAAATAATTTTAAAAAAATAAAAAAATATTAGTTTGATGTATTATTATGTATTATTAAACGAAAAGTACTTTGAACCATAGTTATTAAACCCGGACCGGCCAGACGGGTCGACTTGGGACCCGGTGGCTGAACCAGTCCAGGTTTGTCAAAAGACTGGCCAGTGCAACGACCCGGCCAAACCTGGTCAACCAGGCGGGTCGACTCATGACCTAGGCGAACCTGGGTAAGACCCGGTGTTTTTTTTTTAAATGTGGTTTTTCTCCTATATCTCTTTTTTTATATATTTTTTAGTTGGTTATTAACACTTTTTAAAGTTCACTATATAAATATTAGAAAAGTATTTTATTTTTTCAATGTGAGATTTGAAACCCTTTAATATATATACTCTATGTTTCCAAGAAAAAAGTTATTTTTTCAATGTGGGATTTGAAGTCCTTTCATATATATACTCTATATTCACAAGAAAAAAGTTATGTTTTTTCAATGTGGGATAAAAAAATCTTTTTGGTTTAAATACTTCAACTTAAAAGGATAACATAATATCTTTTCAATATGGAATTTGAAACCCTTTATTATATATACTCTATATTCATAAGAAAAAATTACGTTTTTTCAATGTGAGATTTGAAACCCATTAGTATATATACTCTTATGTTCCCAAGAAAAAGTTATTTTTTCAATTTGGGATTTAAAGCTATTTCGTATATATATTATATGTTCACAAGAAAAAAGTTATGTTTTTTCAATGTGAGATAAAAAAACTTTTTGATTTAAAAACTTCAACTTAAAAGGATAACATAATATCTTTTCAATGTGGGATTTGAAACCCTTTAGTATATATACTATATGTTCACAAGAAAAAAATTATGTTTTTTCAATGTGGGATAAAAAACTTTTTTAGTTTAAATACTTCAACTTAAAAACATAACATAGTATCTTTTCAATGTGGGATAAAAATCTTTTTAAAATATTCTTTTAAACTTCATTATTTACAACATGTATAGCCTATAGTTACATAGATTTTTTTTTGATTTTTTTTATATGAAATATTAAAACTTTAAATATATTTTTTAAATTTTCCGGGTTAACCCGAATTGATCCATGAAACCAAAACTCAGTTTCTTGGTCGGGTCAACTCATAGATCGGGTTTGATAACTATATTTTCAACCATAATTATTACCATATTTCCAAATAAGTGTGATTAATTGCATCGCAAGTCAAGTGTTTTCAAAAAAGATTTATATTATAATTTATTTGTTTAATGGCAAGGAGTTTCCTGATCTAGCTTGCATGTCAATCAAGATTAGTGTCCTTTTTATATGATCTAATCAATCTATGCATTTAAAGAAATTTAAAGTTTGAACATAGTAAGTTAAGAAATAGAGTATAATAATGTTTGTTTTTACAGTAGTACAGTGAAAAAATTTAGAATTTGTTTTTTTATTTTAAATTATTTTTTAATGTTTTCGATATCAAAAATTCATTTTAAAAATTAAAAAATATATATTATTTTGATACATTTACAAACAAAATACTCCCTATAAAATAATTACTTTTATAATATCAAACACTACTTATACCTTTTTAACCACTCATCCCAATTTCTTAACATTGTTATCCTTTATTCGTATAAAAACTAGTTGCATTGCTCGCGTCTTCGTGGAGGTCAGATTTAATATAAATTTTATTGATTTCTCCGACTAATTTGTTTAATTACATGGATTTAATTTGTTGGGTTTGTTAAATATTCGACAATATACTATTTAATATTTGTATATAAACAAGCATGCTCTCATACTCTACTATAGAAATTAATTATGAGACAAATTTAAGAAATTAAGAACAATTACCGTGACTTGGATTATATATCATGATAAGTACTCACTTATGCGTAGCACTTTTCCAGATACCATTTTTTTTTCCTTCAATTACAAGAGAAAGCTTGTGGAAAAAAGAATTTGTTTTCATATACTGAAGTTCATCGATCAGTGATTACTTTGACCATGCATGCATTAAAATAACAATGGAAAAAATTACAAAAACATGGATAATAAATCATGATAACCTCATATAAAACAAATCAAAATAAATTATGAAGCTCAATTTTCAATTAACTCAATGTTTAAGAATGAAATTAAAAAAAAATAATTAAAAAAAATAATAATTTGACATGAGTTAACCTGCCAAACTTGTTATCTGGGTCATGAGATCGGGATAATTTTATAGAAAGTAAATAAAAAAATAACCTTAGTCAACCCGGATTAGTTTGCCAAACTTGCGATCAAGGTTATAAGATTGTGATAACCTCATAAAAAGTAAGTCAAAACAAATTAACTTATTGCTAAAGATTGAAAATGAAAAAAAAAAAAACCAATCTAAAAACAAGACAATAAAATGATCTGAGTCTACTTAGGTTAACTCGCAAAACAAGCGACTCAAGTCATAAAACTAAGATAACCTTATAAAAAGCTAACCAAAATAAATTTTGAAGCCTAATTCATAATCAATCCAATATTGAAGGATGAAATAGAAAAAAATCCAATTAAAAGAAGACAAAAAAATCTTGAGTCAGCTTGGTTAACCTACCAAACACGCGACTTGATATGAGATCAAGATAACCTCATAAAAAGTAAACCAAAATAAATCATTAAGTTTAATTCTCAATCAACCCAATATTCAATGATATAATTAAAAAAAATATCAATTACAAAAAAAAAAACCTCGAGTCAACTAAGTCAGCCCATCAAAACCTGTAACATATGTTATAAGACTGAGATAACCAAGTATAAAGCATATCACAATAAATTATGAAATATAATCTCCAATAAAATAAATATTGAAATATGAAATTAGAATAAAAAAAATATAGATTTAGAGAAAAAAATATTAGATTTAGAAAAAAAAACACCATTGAAAAAAATTATACACATAATTAATTTAATGTAATTTTAGTAAAAAGAGAGATTCATTCAATTAATTAATTAGAACAAAATAAATCACAACCAACGGACGTTCTAGATGGAGGGCTTGATTGCAAACAAAACACAACGTAGAAGGACTCAATTCATCAAATTAGTACTACAAGGACTCGGTTAAACAAATGATTATTGTACAGGGACGACACGTTTAATTAACCCCACCTTTGAAAGGAAAATTCCACAGCCTTGCCTATAGTCGAAATCATCAAAGACTAGCTAGAAGACGAAGGCAAGGCATTAACTAGCTAGGTCATTACCAAAATCTTTATTGCCACCATTATTGTTTCTGTTTTTTTAAATTATTTGATGTTTTTTTAGGTATCTTTTGATAGTTTTTATAATATACACAAGTCAAAAATATAAATATAAATATAAAAAATATTATTTTAACATATTTTCAATTAAAAAACCATATATATCACACTATAAAACACACTATGCTAGTCTATAAAAAGCTGTGTATTAAAAAGAAAAGAAAAAAAGAAATTACAAGTTGCCTTGATAGGATCTAGGCAAGTTTTCTTAAACATTTGCATGCAAATTCACGACTGTAAACACATTTTTTTTAATTATATCACAGTAATTAAGGCAATTAACATGATTAGCAACAAGGTATTAATTATAAAAGAGTAGTTGTGGGACCCAACAAAGTCTTCAAATGCCAGCATATATCTCCAAAGCATCATCACTTAGTTTGGAAACAAAGTAGGAGATATAATCTGAATAATTAAATGGCCTGTATTGAAGAGGATGCTCCTTGTCCACGAGTTCATCTGGCACCTCAACTACTGCTTCCTCCTTCGGCATTGAAAACAGTCCACAAGAATACCTGTCTTTTTCCCCGCTAATCACCACCCTATGCCTTGCTGCGTGAAGTCTGCCATTGCTCCATGCCTAGAACACCAATATCGGTTACTACCTTAGCATAGAATTCGAGTCATGCATGTTAATTTAACTAATATATACTTTGGACAGTCGTTCACTTAGGTGTGAGGTGTTCTTGTCTATCTAATAGTGATTGTAATTCTGCAGTGGATCGATAAAACGCATTAATATATGCATAATTGAAACTTAAATTTGATCGAGAGTTTTTACCTTGAGTGCGTCACCAACAACAGCTGTGAAAGCATTCTCTGGAACCATGACTTGAGCCCAATATCCATTCTTGGTTTGAATCTCAAGACCCTGAACTTCATTTTGGCATAAAATGGTGATGGCATTTTTGTCAGTGTGAGCCACTAGACCGATGGACGAGTCCGTCGCACTTGGAGGAACTTTATACTTCATTATTCGAAATATACTGGTGGTTTCCTCAACGAAAGAGTCATAGAGCTTTTCAATGTCAAAGCTTTCGTATATCATTTTCATCACCAGAAAATTCAGTTCTTGCATCTTTGAGCTCATGCCATGGATGGTCTCACTACACCGCAAGAAAATAAAAATAAAAAAAGTGGGACAGAAAAAATTAATAAATGCTGCCAGCCATGTCCTATTAGACACGTTTCATGCGTACTAGTTTTGTTTAGTACAACATAGTCAACACTAACAGGATTATGCGGTAGAATTTGAGATCGGTCAGTTAAAAAAAAATTGTGTTGACTTTTAGAAGAGCAAAATAAAGATTGGTTGGTTCTATCTCCTGCCAGGCTCAACTTGACTCAAGACTCGTTAGACAGGTCAACTTGTGGGTGAGTTGATGGATATTTAACGAATTAACCAGGAATTTTTGGGTTTTTTTCAATGAAACAATAACATTTTGCAACACAAAGATTTTGAAGACTCCCTGTTATATACATTCTCACACAAAGTTTAAGCAATCATGACAGGTAAAATTGCTTTGAAAGTCCCATAAAGATTTCACAACCGTTAGATTATAATACTAGGTGGGTCGTAGTAGTGAATATATAATCCAACGGCTGATGAAAATAGAATTATCCATATGGAATATTGCAAATTAAATTCAGGAATGTGTCTTTACTACAGCAACTGATATTAAGACCAAATGGAATTTAATGGAACTTGCAACAGCCATAGAAAAGGCTGATTCTACCTCTCAGGTGCTGATTTTTATTCTGCTAGGACATGTGCATGAGTTTTGAACAAGAACAATCATTTTAAAGCTGGCATTGTAATAAATTCAATCTGTTTCAAAGGATAAGCCCCTAATAAATTATGCATTGGCAGCTAGCAAGTCTGTTTGGTAGCTACCATCATCATGCGTAAGTACTATTGCTGTTGATGGGACAAGAGCTAAGAACCACCATTCCTTAGTCTCAACAGGCTACTGTAAGATACTATCAAATACTATGATAGCTGTCTAGAGTATTTTGTGCTATTGCCACAAAAAATTTAAAATTTTGATGAATAACATAGTTCATACTTGCTGTAAATTCAAAATGCCATATATAAATAAATTATTACAGTAAAGAAATATTATGAAAAAATTATTAATATTTATTGGACTACTAGAATTTTCTAAACGATTAGGATTTTTTAGACAGTTTAGGATCTATTCTAAATACATATTATATAACTTTATTTTGATATAATAAAAATAAAAGTTCTTTATTTGTGGATATAAACACGTTACGTTAAATCTTTATGTTTTTTCTAGTTTTTTCTCTATTATAATATTCTATGATTGCAAGGGTTTTTCATAACAATTTTCTCATTTTTCCCATTATAGGTGCTGTTCAGAGTTCAATCTCTCTTGATGGTGACTCGGGGTCTCTGGCCATGACATTAAGACATGTTTAGAGGTCAGAAGAAGAACAGCTGGAATATCCCAACCAAGAAAGGAAATTAATGATCTGAAAGGTGGTTTTGCAAGAAATTAATTAAAGAAGTGGGGCAATCTCTTTTTTGTGTGTGTCATGATAAGGTTCAAGGAATTAAAAGGTAAAATTATTGAGAAAATGATCGTTTAGTGATGACTGATTATCTAATAATTAAGCCAAAAGACATAAACTTTACTTGCATGCTATGAATTAAGCCATTATGCGTGTTACATTTCCCTTCATTCCACAATTCAATTTTTCTTTTGGCTAGAATTGATCATGATTTATAACAAAGAGATCACTAATTAAACCTTTATCTGTAGCTGTGAATTTAACAATAATCTCAAAGAAATTAGCATCATTTTCGAACAATATCAATTAATGATTGTAGCTAAATTACATCAAGCTAGCAAAAACTTCTAACATGGAAACGAAACAAACATCAAGAAAGATGATGGAGAGTAGTCTTACCAGAAACTTGGGTTCCCTTCTGGCCACATAAGGTTGGTAAAAGCTTGAGAGGCGTCAAGAGTTGGAGCATCATCAACACCAAAGCTCTCGTGAAAAGGAATCACAGGACAGTTACCTAAGTAACTTCGATATGGCTTAGGATTGACGTGCTTGTTCTTTGTCTCCTCAGGAAGATCAAACAGTGCCTTCAGGGCAACAAACATTTCTTCACGTAGGCTAGTAGGAATCTTATCATAAACCAAAAAGAAGATCCCGTGAGTCTCACATGCCTCTCTAACTTGGTTACACAATTCTTTCCACTTCTCACTCTTAACTTCTATGCCTGCCAAAGCTTCCTCAGAGATATCAAGAAATGGGATTTCGACCTTAGCTGCCATCTCTCTCCCCCTCGCTCCCTCTCTCTCTCTCTCTCTCTCTCGATATGTTGTTTGCTGGAGTACAAGTACTCTTAAGTCTTAACTAGAGAGGCATATCTCATTAAATAGGAAAACAAGTTCAGATATGTCCAAAATTTTGGTTTTACTTTTGAAGAAGTGATTTGGGCACCCACCATATAGCTTTCAGTCCTTGCTTCCTCTGTAGCCAATAGGCTCAACTGTTCCATGTGTGAATGTCTCTCCATTTTTTTGGTTCCATATAGGTATGGTAATTAATTTGTAGAGATATTTGTTTAAGTATCTTAATCTTAATTAGAACAAGTAGCTAATAAATTAAGCATTATAAATTTGATATTAGTGTGTTGTCTTCTTCAAAAGTTCAGGAAAAGGTTATAAAATTAGAATCTCTAAAAAACATGTGCATTATAAAATCATTAATCCATGTTATTAATAGATATATCTTAATTTACACAGGTTTATACCTTCGGCTTGTGATAAGAGGAAAGAACGAATCCGCTAGCTTGGCCTATATAAGTAAGGTGTCAAAGGAAGTTTTCTTCACGCGTTTTACAGTGTGGATAAAAATTAGATTTTCGTGACTTCTTAAATTTTATAGTTATAAATTGTAGATAAAACTATGAAATATTAAAAAAAATTAATTCAATAATCTTTAATTTTAATGATAGTTTACAAGGCTGTTTAAATAGAAGAAAAACATCAGTAAAATCCAAATTAAATTAAAAATCCTTAAAAAAAACCAAATATAACCAAAAAAAAAAAACTTGAACAATAACTTTCATGTTTTATTTGAAAGTCTTCCTAATTACTATTAATCTTATATTCTAAATTATATTTTAACATAGCTTTTAGAATTTTTCTTTTAATTTCAACTTGATTTAAAGATCGAATAAGAAATTATGCTTGTTTTATCAAACTCCAGCTAACCTTCTTCTCAAACTTTTCAAAAACTAAAAAATCTTATCAATTTTAAAAAAAAAAGTTCCCATGGAAATGAGGTTATTCCTTTATATATAATAGAGCTCAGCTCTAGCAGATTGTAATTATTGGATCGTTGAGTTTGTGGGTGCTCCTAGCATAAGTTTCTAAAGTGATTTTCTGGGTAGAGAGGCAGCAGATTTATGCATGTATTATCTTGTTAGGGTAGTGATGATGTTACTTACCATCAATGCATGCATTTTGCCATTTTTGCAAAAGCAAACTCTTTCTATTATACTCAAGGGCAGGGACACAGTACCAAGACAATAACGAGTTCAATTGCTTTCCTTTCAGTCCGTTTCAAGGACTTATTTTAAAGAATTAGAAAGGGGCCACCCATCCAACCTTATCTTGCCAATGATGCCTACAAATCTCTCCCATTTTTGTTTCCACCATGCTTTGAAGATAGTGAATGATCATATTAAGTATACAAAACCCAAAAAGAGCAATTTAAAGCTATCATCCAAAATATTCCCAAGATTTTACCGAAGTTTAGGCGTGTGGGTTTTGTATGAGATCCACTAATTAATCCATTTTATTTATTTATTTATATATATATATAAAGTCCATTCACACATAATTCAAAGCATTCAAAGTTATGACAGTATGTGTTTTAAGAATAACTTAAAATTTAAATGCGCGAGGTCTATTAACTAATCTAACTATTTTATTGAAAATCAACTCAATTCACTAGTAAATCCAAGTACTTTGCTCTATTTATAAGAATGAAAATCACTATTCAATGAATGTATACGAAAAGGGGGGGGGGGGGGGGGGGGTTGTAGGTCCCTGTATATAGTTCTCTACACTCAATTCATCGATGAGTTACAAGACCAGCATGAACAACCAAAATGTTCCTAGAATGCATATACATCTTAACAATCTTTGTTGGTCTGTACTTGAAAAGGTAGCACTCCCATGTTAGTTAGCCAGAGAGGTCTCTCCTGTAGCCCTACTGAAGGCATTCAATTCTGCCATAACGTAGATAATATAGGTAAGTGATAGCTTAGCGGTAAATTCGAGCTCAAGAGGTTGTGGAGATGGAGAGAGCCTTAAGTATGGTTGGTTAAATTCAAACTCATGGACACAGAGGTTTGATATGAAGTTTTGTAGCGTTGTCACCCGCAAACCTGAAAAGACAAGTAACCCTGATGGGGCATACAAAAACGATACATCAAGAATTGTGATCATTGAAATGGCTTGGCAAGGCACATGGTACATTCTAGGCTATGTCCAAGTCACTTTCCTATAAATGGGAGCTAGGGCTCGATTGGTTCCCACTTCACAAGTCAGTTCGACCTCCCTGTATATGCAATTCCCCACAGTACTATTTACTGGGAAATAATGTGTTTTGGAAGAGAAAAAAGATCTCCTTAAGTTGTTGTACAAGTAACCCAAGAAGATGTTTGAGTCAAAGTGATTACATTGACATTATAAGGATTTGATTTCTTACAAGAAAGAAAGGGTGACTATAACTTGTCTCTTTCCATTTGTACCAAAGTGATGGCTGCATCTTTCATCAACTTGTGTGGCAACTAATCTCTCCTACACTCCTGCCCAAGGAAAGAAGATACGAGGGGAGGAAAAATGAACCTAGTTCCTCATTTATTACACAAGATATCGCCCACGTATACTCTTTACTTCCTTGCCAAAGTGAAGCCACTTTTAGCCATATATCTATATATGCTAATGAAGCTTTCTAATTTGTAGTACGTAGCTGTGTGTATGCGTATGTATAGGATATGTTCATGTAAGAGAGGAATTCAATCAAATAATTTGGCTCACAATATGGCAGATCATGCATGCGTAGCGAAGAATTTCTTGTGAAAAGTTGGCAATATTGTTTTGTTTTGCCTCATCAATTGCTTTATTAGACCATCGATTCGATAGCTCAAATCACAAAGTCAGAGTTCTGGTGTAGGATAGGATTTTATGTATGATCATCATCAGTGATTCATCATGTAGGGTGGGGTTTTTCCATTAACTCTTAGAACATCCCCCACACCCCCATCATTCCTAACTGACATTGTTTTGTCAGCGTAGCTGACATGAATGTGAGATAAAGATTTAGGGTTCAGTCACTATCTGTATTGCCTAACCAAAGACATTGATTGTATGAAAGCTCTCCTACTTTGTATTTTTTTATCTAATCATGCAGCAATGAGCTCTCTCCCCCTGCAGACGATGTAGGAAGAAAATAATTGAAGTGGGAAATTGTTTAGAAGAAACAATTAAATACATTTGCAAATAATAAAAACACGAAGAAAAATTAAATAAAAAATAAGTATAAAGCATACAATTTCAGATCTAAAGCATGAAAGTTGCCAAAAATTATATCATCTTAGGTTAAAGGGTGTTTGGAAATGTGATAGTGATTGTTTTTTAAAGTTTTTTCTTTTAGAAAAACATTAAAATAATATTTTTTTTATTTTTTAAAAAAACATTTTTAACATTAAAACATCAAAATGATTTAAAAATTTAAAAAATTAAAAAATTTAATTTTTATGAAACGCGTTTAAGCTGCATTCCGAGACTACGAGTGTGTTTGGTATTGTAATAGCTTTTGTGGTTGTGGTTTAAAAAAAAATTGTTTTATAAAAAATATTTTTGGTTGAGGTTGGTTTGATATTTATATATGTTTGGTTAAAATTGTAGTTGAAATTGAGGTTGAACAAAAAGTAATTTAAAATGTTTGGTTAATAATGCTTTTTAAATTGAGGTTATAAAATAACTAAAAAAGATATATATTAATATTGATGGTTTTTAATTTAAATATTATAGATTTAACTACTGCTATTACATCATGAAATAAATAAAACTTTATATAAAATATTTTGTATTGTTCCATTAAACTATCTACAATTCCATCACGTACGAAATTCATTCAACAAGGACTACAGTTTCCATGGTTTTTTGAGCGTGTAACAAAATCAGGTAAAATATCATGAGGAACAAAATTGGGATTACGATCAAATTCTGCAAATGCTACGCCATCATGCAATCTCCCTTTAATTTATGTAGTGTCATTGAATAATGTTAAATACTAGTTTTTTTTAATAAAACAAAATTAAAAATAAAACAAATTGGATTTTTTTATTGTTCACGTGAACAATGCGGAGTGAATAAATTCACTTTGCACTATTCATTTTTGTGTGCAGAGTGAATTAATTCACTCTGTATAGACAGCATATGAAAAGAGAAGCAGCTTGGAACTGCTTTCGATTAACCTGCATTTTAAACGCAAAATATACTGGATCCCACAAATAATAAACCGCATTTTATACTTTACTAAACAGTTTTTTTCTATAATTTGCTTTAAAAACAGAAACAATCAGGTAAACAAACACCTTCTACAGCTATTGCTTGTCAACATGAATAAAGATATCTCAATGCAACGTAACAAGAATACTCCAAAAGAATGCACTTTCAATCAACACCTACAAACTAAAAATCTTATACATATTTTCTATTTACAACAACGGAACTTTAAGCTAGAGAAAGGAACACACAAGAACAAATAAGGTGGAGAGAGGGAGGAATTTTTATTTGTTTTTCTCTTTTCTACTTCTTCAAAAATAAAAAATAAAAAACAATTAATCAATTTTACATTTATTATAAATAATTTTAGACAATATAAAACTATGATCATGTCAAAATCATTTCTCGCAACAATCATTTCGAGTCATGTCCTTGTTGTCTTGAAAAAAAAAAAAGGAATGATAAAATTTTGAGCTTGATGGCATGGAGTTTTTAAAAAATTAAATTTAAATTTTTTATTTAAATTTATTTTTCATGTTTTAGATTATTTTGATGAATTGATATCAAAAATAAATTTTAAAAAATAAAAAAATATATTATTCAAATATATTTTCTAGTAAAAAATATTTTGAAAAGCAATAACTATCACAATATCAATATCATATCATGTATGCATATATTATTATATTTATGCAATTTTTTTCCTTTCTTAACACTCAACATTTTCTTCTGTAGTCTGCATTAATTAGGTAGCATTCTCATGTCTTTTATATGCTGAGACTAACTACTACTTTTTCGTTCTGGTCTATTCACAAGATTCATACAAGTTTTACTTCCGGCATAAGATTAGGTTGAAAAACTTGTCTAATCAAAGAACAAGAGAAGCTATGCCAGGCTAGCTTGGAAAACGAAGTACTACTTAAGAGAGGAGAAGGGAGAAGATATGAACTGACTGACTTGGAGCTACACAAAATTAACGTATCCAAATGGGCAACGCCATAGATTGCCAAATTAGGCAATGATTAGGTAATCTTGCACTTGCAGCCATTAATACTCCTTGGGTCTTTTTTCATTTCGATCGACAACGAGGTTTCCTTGCATCTTGACGCAATAGGAAGATAAGAAAAGCCACCTTTTTTTCTTGTCACCTGGATTGAGTTTGTTAAGATTTTATCCATGCAAGGTCAAAGGTGGACTCTGTTCTTGTCAGTGATCATATCATACAAGTAATCTTTGCATAAACACAAACTTGAGTTTGTTCTGACCTAGTTCCTCCGGTATTGTCACTGTGATTACCTGTACATCGTCGCGAAGCAGAACAGTAAGAAGTGTACTTAGCAATGGAATTGTCTTGGCACATCCATTACTGCTCTCCATTTACCCTCGAAGGCTTGGTCGGATGACAAGAAGATTTGTTTCGTATTATTAATGTTATTACCTCCGGTTCAAATTCAAGAGGAGACTACGAAAGGGACGTGACTGGAAAAGACATGGCCTCGACATGCAGAAGCATGTTAAAACAAGAGAAAATTTAGCCCCGGACCATTTTAAAGAAGTTATAGTTGGGACCGATGTCGTTGAACGCCTGCACAGCAGGTAACGCGATGATGGGGGGAGCAATGACACAATTCTACGAATTTAGTTAGAAACAATCTTCAAAATTATGTCTATGGGCTTTCTTATTGTTTCCACTAGCCAAACCACATCAAGCCATATTGTGTGTGTGTGTAGATATATATATATATATATAGTCAGGATGCTGGTTGTTGATAGCAACTAGTCCTGGGAGGAGATGACTTTTGACTCAATAATGGATTACAAGATTTTTCTGCTTAATGATGAGATTCAAAGGCCCTGCACCCCAGGAGTGAATGCATACACTGCACTACCCGTGCCCTCTGCTCCTAAAGCTGAATGTTCGCTTTTGGTCCCCACTTTCGAGGTCTAGCGCACCAAAATACAACGCAAACATTCCCCACCTCTCACTCTCCCTATCCTCATGGACAAAGTGTGGATTTCAGCATCGGGCCCTCGTTTAGACACATTGAGACATTTCAGTCAACTAACCAGTTGATTGCTGTGGTTTTGGCGACGAATGATTTGGACGCTCATGCAAAATTTGAACATTGAAATCTCCCTCACATTTCGCCCGTTATCAAATCAAACATAAAATGTGGAAATCAGAGAAACATGAACAGGGCATGAAGCAGTTTATCAAGGAAGAGAATTACGCTTTTACAAAGTGTAGTAGAAATGAACTGGAAAAGGTCCTGAGGATGCAAGTTTGAACCAGAAGATATGGCACCGGAAAACTATGAACAAGAACCATTTACTTCCTAGTAGAGTACAAATGAGAGTCTAGGACGCTTGACCATTGACTTTTTTGCAGTTACACAAGTGGCCATGTAACCGATACAACAACATATAAGGTTTGGTCTCTGGGGTTATAGTGACCTGATATTTAAATAGAACACAAAATGGGGAGATCGAGCAACCAAAATAAACAAGCTACAAGCACTTGAACAACACCGAGAAACAATCATATATCATTTCCACAGTTTGACAAACTTATCATGACTAGCAGATGCAAGCATCCCTGTAACAGTTGATACAGCCAATGCAGCAATTTGACCATCATGGGCTGCCAGAGTCATTGTCTTGTTCTCACTCATGTTCCAAAGCTCCAAAGACTGCAGTAAATGCAACAGATGCATATCAGAGAACCCAAAACAAAATATAGTGCAGGTACTGAAAAAAGATATGAATAGAACCAAGTGTGAATGGCCCCTCCCAACTCAACGAAGGAAAACAAGAGTGGGGCAAGACAAACATGGCAAGAAAAGGCAGCATCAGAGTGAAGATGGGAATGAAAATATACAAAAGACATTAGAATTTTTCCCGGACTTCCAAAAAAATTTGCCCACCAAATATTAAGAAATTGTTTTCATAGTTTAAAATCTGATGTGACTTTTGACTTGGATCCAACATGAACAATCTTCAGGGTGGAGAACACCCCATAAAGTGGTGGTGAAGTACCGTTTGTGGAGAACACCCCCATAAAATTTTTATTGGTATCGTTATTGTACAACTGTAATTGCAAAGTAGAAAGGACAAAGCAGAAATTACTTGCCTGGTAACAGCCAATGACGAGCAATGAAGGGAATGTAGGGTGAAAAACACAGGAGTGGAATTCGTTGCCATTACAACTCAACTCATGAACACATTCACCCTCACTTCCTGATCCAAGCGTCCAGACTCTGACAGAGTCCTCACTGACAGACGCTAGATACTCACCAGAAGGATCCCAACAAACAGAATGGATTGCTTTAGTATGACCCTGCAGTTAGAAAGATCAAAAGGTCAGCTACAACGCATGGAGAACGGAAAAATGGGAGGCACAAAATATTCATGAGCTCAGCAGACACAGAATCTGGAACAGTTTAAGCCAAATATGAAGGCAAATTAAAATATGAATATCACCAAGAACAATAAACATGCATGTTACACAAGAAAAGTATGCCACTTCTGTCACCATGACTGACAGGCAACTAAATCTGCAAAATGACTACAGCAAATAAACTATGTCAGTGAGTCCACAAGATTGACTCCAGAAGGCGCCTATATTTATGAAAACCAAAACAATTACCCAAGAAAAACATGCCACTTATGTCACCATGACTGACAGGCAACTAAATCTGCATTATGACAACAGTAAATAAACTATATTGGTGTGCACACAAGATTGACTCCAGTTGGCACCTATATTTATGAACGCCAAAACAATACAGTTAAATATTACTTCAACCTTCTGTGAATCTTGGTTTGTAGTGTTTTCAAAATTTTGAATGCAATGCAAAATAGGAGGGTGCGTAGATATATTTTAAAATGCTATTCACATCAAATGTCAAATATGAAAGAATACTAGTGCATTAATTTTGGAAGCCAACTGTGGTGTTCTATGCTCAATCATGTTTTTAGAATTCGAGTTAGCATTCATATTAACAGCTGTATAAATACCCAAAAAAGGTCATATACAAAAAAACTGGCGTCAGATCCAGGTTCGGGCCACATAGTTAAAGGAAACATCAAACTAACCTGTAACGAATGCCGACAAGCTTGTGTCTCAACATCCAGTATAGACACAACATTCTCAGCAGCAGCAGCAAGATACTTCCCTGCACGGGGTTGAAATCTCATCCGGGCCATATCACCCTAATTTAAACAACTATCATTCATCACAAACCAGAGAACTAAAAAAACCACCAAAACAAATCCACTAAATCTCGGATATCGTAAACTGGCCTACAAGATCTACCTTGAATACTCTTGTACAGCTACCATTGGTAATACTCCAGTATCTTATTTCACCAACCCCATCACAAGAGCATATAAGATCATCTTTAGTTGGGTGGAAGTCTAGTGACATTACATTGGAAGAATGTCCAGTAAAAGTGCGGAGTGAGAAATTAGGCTGCAAAAACCGTTGTTAAGTTTATAAAAAGATATATATGATGGTGCAGCAGCATAAGGATTCAACAAAGTCACATCCTCAATTTGAGAAAAAGATCTTATTGCCATTTCACAGAGGAAATGAATTAGCATACTATGGATCCACCAATATGAAAATTACTTATTCACACAAATCTTTATGAGAGAAGACATCTGTTTATTTACATTCACATTGCAAAGGAAGTTGCTCAGAACTAAAACACTCTCCATGAAAAAAAGACAAATAAGAATTTGCTGCAAAGAACTGTGAGTCATTAAGAAAGAATATCATACTAACATTGTCAGCATCCCAAACCCTAACAGTTTTGTCAGATGATGATGTTGCAAGACGTGGCATGCTTGGGCTGAAACGGACGTCAGTAATCAGAGATGTATGTTCTTCAAGGGTAGCTTTTAGCTTTAAATTATCTGTGTACCACAATACAGCCTGTATCATAAACCATCAGACAAACAATTAACATTGTATTTTGGGTCGGTATAAAACAGCCAAAAGAATGCCCATTTTCCTGTTTCTCTAGTCTATAATACACAAGGTATTGAATTCCACATTTTTGGCAGGCACATCAGAATTTCAAGCGAGCATTCAAGACATTTGCTTGACAACAAATGAGGCATCAAATTTTTCCATAGATTTTTAGTTCTCAGCCTTCAAAAAGGTTTTTGTTTTATAGATATTTTTTATAAGAGACCTTCCAAAAGGTTTAATTTACCCAGAATTAGGATTATAATGCCAGATATTTTGAGACTTACCCTTTTATCATGGCCGCCACTAGCAAGCAATTTCCCGTCTGATGAGAAATGGCAACAGACTACTTTACTTGCACTTGCTCTAACAGAATTTACTTCAGTAAATGTGAATCCTGAAGTCACATGCAAATTCTACACTCAGAGTAAATCATATTTCATAAAAAGACAATTTTTATAACATGTTTGGCATGTCATTACATTTTACATGTACTTGTCAATCCAAGAAAAAACAAAGAAACATAAAGAGGCATATCATTAACGATAACCAGTGATAGTTCAAATATCTATAAACAATCTGCTACATACATTATTGCATCATATTTCAGAAATGTATCTACACAATGTTGACAACAAGACAACAAGATTCAGGAACCGAAGTTCGAGAAAATCTTATCTAAGGAAAAATCAGGCCTTCATTTAAACACCTTTGCTCACATCCATACGAGGAACCACATCTCTAGGGTCATTATCATCAGGG
>NC_037301.2:15126305-15186305 GCF_000002775.5 Populus trichocarpa | reverse complement strand
CTCAACCCCCAAACCCCCAACCTTAAACCCTAAAACCTTCAAAACCTCAACCCCAAACCCCCAACCTCTGAAACCGTGAACCTGAAAACCTAAACCCTGAATCCGGAACCACGAACACCTAAACCCTAACCCCTAAAATCTACACCCAAACCTAAACTCAAAACTTGAAACCCGAACCCCCGAACCCAGACCCCAGACCCCAAACCCAATCCAAACCTCAAACTCTAAACACATTTATGCTAACCCAAGTATCTTCGGGTGGAGACCTAATAGCGACACGAGCATTCTTGGGTTGAAACCTACCAACCCAAAACCTCCAAAATTAGGAACATTTTCAATCTCCAAATTATTTTATTTTCTACTTTTATTAAGTCTTATTTTTCTCATTGCCAGATCCATCTCATACTTTTTTAATTCATGAAATTATTTGTTTATTTTAAAAAAATCATGATTAGCTATGTGAAAAATTTATTAAATCGGATTGTTTTTAAAACATAAAATTGCTTAGAAATTTTAAAGTATTTGAATCCTTCAAAATAATCTTCCTACGTGTCATCCATAAAAAAGCTGAGCTTCAGAAGGTATTGAGATTACATTTATAACCGAGGCATTACAGAGTTTGTCTCTGGTTTGTAAGTACATACCAAACTGCCAAATTTAGTTTTCAGCATCATCAACCTGCACTGGAGCCTATTGTTGAAACAAAGGTTACATAACTTGTGCTCTTCAACAAACAACAACAGTAATAATATGCTCTGTTTGAACTGAAAGAAATTAAGCAAGATACATTAATCCATTAACCTTCGGCATCCCTTGATCTACATCTCAGTCGGACGATCGGCAACATAGTTCCTCAGAGAAGGTGAGTGGATGAGACCATCAGGAGCAACTGTTGTATTTTGAGTTCCATTCTTCTGCTGCATTCTTCTCTTTGCTATGTAACCCCTGATCCAAGGGGTAATATCCTCACTGATCTTGATCATGATAAAGAAGATGATGCGGTAGATGACAATCATACTGAATATGACGCTGAGATCTACCCATTTGGACCGGTGCACATCAATCTGGAATATGTTTTCCAGTATGTACTCGCCAGGTATCTTGGGAAGATCAGGCGATTGGTTGTCGAACAGCAATCCTTTCAAATCATTTTGGTATTGTCCCTGAAAACGCATACATAGATATGCCTCTTTAATTGCTTTCAGCAACGTAAAGATCTTAGGATTTATCGATATACTGTATGTATGTATGTATGCAGGTTCAGTGTTACCTGTAGAGCCCAGAAGTGGAAGCTAATGTACGACATTGGGTATCTCCACACAGGCTTTGGTATGTCATTTGGGAGCCTAAAGTACCCAGATACTAGCATGAATATTCCCTGACAATGACATGAAGAAAACACGCAGTTAGTTGATTTATTTATTACAAGTAAAATTAACAGAAGAATACATATATATAGAAACCTGAATTCCAGCCCCAATGATAATGCCCATGAGGAAATTAGGGACAATGCTGGCTATGGTCATCATCAAGCTTTCAACTACGGTGACACTCGCATAAAGGCACAGCACGAAGAAAACATAATGTTCAAATCCTGGATGAAGGCGGACCATGAAATAACAAACAGTTCCAGAAATAAAAGTAATCATTATCAGGAACGGCATTGCAGAAATGGTGTTGCTAATCACAAATGCGACCACACCATAGTGCCCATTTAGCCTTTCTCTTTGGAAGACCTGCGAAACGATAAAAAATAATTAAACTAGCAAGCGCTATCATTATTGATTAGCAGTCTTGATAAGGCACTTGTGCATAACTTGTGAGCCCGAGTAAAAAAAAAAAAGGTAATTAATTACCTTCATTTCCTCTACAAAGGAAGGAAACCCACCAATTGACATGAACGTGACGAAACCAAAGACAAATGAGGCACACGACCCTCTTGCCTGTTCCAGATTAATCGAGAGAAACAAGTATATATATTTAGTTAGAAGATAAGATGTTTACTCCTCCTAAATAGCAACTTACTAAGCTTAGGAGCATAGGATTGGTATATTTCATTAACAGTACCAGTATAGAATTGTAACCCGTCCCCACGTTGAGATAGATAGTTCCAATGCAGATAGTGACCACAATATAAATCACTAGTCGAAGCCAGTAATACCCAAAGTCCCTTGACATGTTGATGAACGAACGCTTTGTTAAAGTAAAGGCCTGCATCAAGAAACTAGCCTGGCTCCCTCCTGCTTCTAGCACATTTCCTTTCTGCGACCAGACATCAATTATCAATTAGCTACTAATTTTAAGCCTATACAGTTGAAGAGAAGGCCTCTCTATAATTAAATTAGTGAAGATAAATATTGATCAGATTGCAAACTGGAGGAGCACCACGAAATTAAAGCACTTACAACTTTGGATATCTCCTCGACTTTTTCTCTTGCTGCATAACAGTACTGAGAAGTTCGATAGTGATCAATCAGAGTTCTGATAGCTTCAGCCGTGGTTATCTTCTCCAGAGGATCATCACTTGCCTCAAACTTTGCAGAAACATAAGTTAATTAAGAGCATTATCAATCAGGCCTCAAGCAACAAATCAAAGAGAGGAGGATATATACAAACATGGAGATTTAGAATCAATTTTGGGAAGGAAGAGATGAAACTAAGCCAATACAATCATTAATTGCCCAATATGAGCACTTATCCGGACCCTTAAATTATAATAGCCTATTGCTGGAACTCGTCAATTTTGAATAGTTGATTAAAGATCACATGAAGCTTTCTCAACAAAAAAAAAAACTGTGTTTTCAATATCATCTCATCATTTATGTCATTAATTATAGATGCAAGTCAATAATATGTCCTTAGCCTGTAAATTTCAGAAATTGCTAGTACACAAGAAAGCTCAAGTATACAACAAAAAACAAAACAATTCGAAAACAATTAATTAAGAGAAAATGAGATACCCGCAGTTTCATGGACCCTTTCAAAGTAGCCTTCACTTTGTCGAAGTCAGAATTGATGCACCTAAGGAAATGATCAGAAGGGTTCCTCAAAGCAGGGCAGGGAAAGCCAGCTTGTGCAAAGAACTGTAAGAAAGAGCTAAAAATGATTAACAGTTTGAAGTAAATGAAAGGAATCAAATGACCAATTAGATTAAACCAAAAAGAAAAAAGAAAGTGGCGTTTCTTGCCTCATATGCCTCTGAAACCTGACCGAAGTAAACAGTTTTGCCTCCTGAAAGCAAGTACAGTCTATCAAAAAGCTCAAAAACTTCACTGCTAGGCTGGTGTATTGAAGCAATGACAGTTCTGCCATCTCTAGATAAGCCGCGGAGGGTCTGAGTTACAAAGAAAGCTGAAGCACTGCCACATGTATAAAAGATAATTATTAGAGTCTAATGACGGAATTGGAAAGGGGAACGCCATGATTTCATCAAAAAGAAAAAAACAGAATGTTAGGAAACAGAATAGAATCACTGCCATGAGAGGTGAAATATGCACCTGTCAAGTCCACTAGTTGGTTCATCGAGAAAGAGCAGTCTGGGCCTTATCAGGATTTCAAGAGCAATGCTGACCCTTCTCTTCTCTCCCCCACTGATCCCACGCAAATGCCAATTCCCAATAACAGTATCAGCACAATCTTGGAGACCCATCTCTATTATGGTACTCTCAACCAGGGCACGCTTCTCTGACCAGGGCATCTTATCAGGAAGACGTAGCCGAGCTGAATAGGAGATTGTTTCCCTCACCGTCAGAGTACCAAGCAAGTTGTCATCTTGTGTTACATAGGCCTAATTAAGTTCAAAAAAATATTATAATTAATTAATAATGTCTGATTAATTTCTCTCTTGGAAAAACAGAACTTACAATAATATTGTTTAAAATATGTTACAAAACATGTGCTAGTGATTAATTACACATAACTTAATTAATTAAGAGCTAGAAAAGCAGTGCATATATGTGGAGTATGGAGTAAGAAACATAGAAATGAAACTAGAAGAGTAGGAGCTACTAGCTAGTGTAGTCAGTACTGACAGCGGTCCCGAAAGAGAGCTTGGTTTTGCGACCATTGAGGAGAACCGTTCCAGAGAGGAAGGCATTAGCAGCAAGGCGACTTGAGAGAGCATCAAGGAGAGTGGATTTGCCCGAGCCAGAAGGACCCATAAGTGCAGTGAGAGTTCCAGGCTCAGCATAGCCAGTAAGTCCCTCCAAAACCCTCTGTGTTTCTCCATTGCTGAGGGTAACCATCACAGTCAGATCCTTCCATGTAAGCCTTGCCGACACATCTCCTACGAATTCTGTTTTAGTTCTGTCCCTCCAAAGGGTCTCGCTTAGAGGACTCAAACCTACCATTATTCCATCTACAACCTCTGATGGTATGCTTGTCTCTATCTCCATTGTTACATTATTCGTTGATGGGTTCTTCGCCATCCTTTATATGTATATTATTATAGCTTGTCTTGATCAGGAGAAAGATGGAACGCAAGAGAGGATTGAGCTAGCAAGCTAAGGTAAAGATGCAGCTGGAGGTATATATTGTGTGAATTTGACCGGTGGAGGAATAGAGTAGGTTAAAATAAGAAAGTCTCATGCAAAAACAGCCTCAACTGATCAACAACTTGGTTACTTTTGCTTGGTCGTCTTTGGTGTGACAAAACAAAAAACCTGACACCAAGCAAGCTGCAACACAATTTTTTCCTCTCTTCAACTTCACATATAGGTCATGCTTGCCTCTATCTTCAAGAATCGATTAGATTCGAATAATCTCAGACATAACCGAACAAGTAAGTTGATGCATGGAATTAGCTAGAGTAATTGTGAAAGAAATACTTTAACAAGAAGATCGTAATCATCTTAAAAAGAAAAGAAAAAAGAAAAGATGATGATGATGATAATGATGATAATGATATGAATTGGTTAGCAGATATTGGATGCATCTACAAGATTTAGACTGGACCATTTGTTTCCATTATTATCCAATAAATGAGTTCTGGTAGATGTTGGCAGCAGCATTTAATTCAAGACCGACCTCCATTTAAAAACCCAGTTGTTAGTTTTTCATCTTCTATTTCTACGACATAATTGGTTTTAAGTATATTTTAGATTATACTTGCCTCTCGTAACAAAAAATTTAAAAAATATTTTTTTAATATATTAATACTAAAAATAATTTTTAAAAAATAAAAAAAAATTAATATATTTTTAAACAAAAAAATATTTTAAACCATAACCTCTAATATATTCCGACCGACCCTTTAATTAATGATAGTGATTTGTTAGTTAGTAGCGGAGGAGTAAAGTCTTTACCGCCCATTACTTCGGCCATCACCTCTCTCCCTTTCACACCTACAGCCCATTACTTCGGTCAGACTCTCATCACCTCTTTTCCTCTCAACACCCAGCTTTAAATTTGCATTTCAATAATCACAAATTTAAATCTTTTATGATTACTTCCTGATTATTAATTTTAGAATTAATAGTTATATAAAAACTAATCCAAACATCCACGTTAATAATTACTTTTTTTTTTATAATAATTTGTTCTTAAAAGATCTTAAATGGAAATAAATAAAAAACTATTATTGTGAAGTTTAATTTCGAAAGAAAACATCAAGCAATTAGAGAACAAAAACAAATTGATTTTTAAAACTTGTGGCAGCTATATGTGAAATTATAACTATTTAGATCCTGCATACAAAGTACAAATAATCAACTAATTGAAAAAATAATTATAGTAAATAATTCATTTTTCAAAAGAAAGTTGATAATTATAAAATTGTTCTATTTTAAAAAAATTAGTAAATTAAAAATATTATTTTTCCAGTTTATTTTCATGAAATAACTAAGTATATAAAAATGATTTCTAATTTATTTTTCATGATAGGAAAAAAAAATCAATTTCGGACAAACAAACGCCCTTATCAGGCTTCGTGGAGAAAATGTAATTGGGCCATTACCATCTGAAACCGAACCCGTTTTCAATTTAAAATGGAAGGCAAATGCCCAGCAATGAAAACGCAAGTCCCTCTGATTTAAGAAGCTTAAAGTGGGCTAGAGATACAAGTTGTGGCTAGCCTCGAGTTCCAGGCCCGGCTTTCCACCCCTTTACAGATAATCAGAGGCTAGAGAAACAAGAGCACTGATTATTTTCTTGCCTGCTGCATGTTGAAACTTTTTCTAATTTAAGCGAGCAAACCAAGACTCCACTCATACAATCACATCTTAATTATAACTTCTAAGGGAAATATCATATTAAATCAATCATAAGATCTCAATTTTATCTTAACAACTTAAAACTCGGATCGTTTTGTTTGGGGATTGACTGATTGATTGATATTCTTTATATTTTTGTTTTCAAGAACTTGTTTTTTAAAGTAAAAACCAGCAGCTCAAACTGCCAGGAAAATCATAATAAAATCAATTAAAATTGGCCTCCTTAATGATTGTTATAGCAAACAATATTCTTAATGAGCTCCGCAAGTGGTCCATAAAAACGGTCCCTTCACGATTGTCAACTAATCAAAACCTTTAATTAACACGCATATATTTCTCAAAAGAGTGAAACTCAACAAAGTTGGGCTAATAAAAAAAAACCCAATTAAATTCGGTCAATACAATTAACTCTTCAAATGACTTTTTTTCATTTGAATATATATATAGTAAACAGAGCCATGTTTATACTACTTAAAATGTTACATTGACATTTTGACACTTCAAAATAACATATTGCCTTGGAGATGCTCTCACTTTCAAATACTATATGGTAGGGATGATTAGTGTTTTGAAGTAATTATAAAGCCAACAAATAAAAGATCTTTTAAAAGAAACTCAAATTCCAGAAATTGATGGGAAAAAAACTCAAGATATATTTGGATGGTAAGGTTGATGAATATCCTAAAATCACCTAAGATTCATCTTGTTTTTTAATTTTTTAATTTGAAAATGATATTTTTTATGTGCAAAAATGAGTGATGGAGAGAGGGGAAAGAAGGAAAGAAAGAGCACGTGAATAACAAAGAGGAGAAATTGTTGGTTCTTTGATGATAAATTGGGTTAAAATGATAAGATGCACACTTGACAAGATAGAATTGGATTTTAGAGATTATGATTTCGTTAATCTTATAAAATTACAAAAAAAAAAAAAAAGCACACATCAATATTCATGAAACTTAGGCAACAAATTAAAGGCGAAAACTGGTAATGCAATACAAAAGCTGATTAAAATTGATGACTCAAACTAACCACACGGAAAAACTCTAACAAAACAACCCATCCCACCAAGGCAAGATAATGTGGGAACAATACATTAGCGATGATGATGGCTTGAAAAATAACTAAAAAATAGGACCAATATTGACCAAACACAGGATAAATAAAGTACGCTAATGGCTTGGACATTATAATTTAAATAAATAAATGGTGAAAATAGAAGGCTCTGAGTTTCACCCAAAAGATAAAAGGATCAAGAATACAATGAGATGGGGAAAAAAGATAGAAATATTGTAGTTAACACAGTTACATATTCATAGTGCAAATGAGTCTTAGGAAACATTAACATTAAAGCAACATTTTATTTTAGTTTTTTTTAATATTAATTTTCAATGTCAAAGTTAATTGTTAATAAATGGGGATAATTGGAAGTAATATTCAGGAATAATATCCTTGTTAATGATATTAATTTATAGCTTAGAGAGTAAAAAAATTTAAATGATTCTTTAAAAAAATGATGTTGCTGTGGCATTATTATATAGGAGGCTAATTGCAAAACTTAAATTTAATGGCACCCTAACAAAATTATAATTAGGAATAAATCTCTTTGTAAAAAATGTATTAATAACATATTGATCGTTTATGCTTTGAAAAATTTTATAATCGAACGTGTTAAAATTTATTCTTAAGAAATTAATAGGTGGATTATAAAAATTGTGATAATCAAATGAGATTTTGTATATTCGTTAATGCATGGCCGACATGGCTCAAATGATGGCATGTCATGTATGACATGTGTGTTAAATGATTATGTGACAGTGACACGACAACTAAGCGATGGTATGTCAAACAGTTAAACACGCGACCATTATATATTTTGTCCGAAAAAGAAAGAAAGGAAAAAGAAACCGTAGATGACATGGAAAAAATTAAAGTATTTTGCTTGTTAAAAAAGTTGTAGAGTTATTATAAAAGTCCCCCGGGTCCACCATTTAAATATTATATAGTTGCTAGATTGTGTGGTAAAAAATGATTTGGAAAATATTTTTTTATTTTTTAATCTATACAAAAAGATAAGTACAAAATTTAACATGTAACATATGAAATGAAAATTGCTATCCATAACTCAAATAAGAGACCAAAATAATAATAAAAAATCCATAACTCAAAAAAAAATATAACTTAAATATTATTGATTTGATAATAATTGCAAGCAACACATTTAAGACTATAAAAAAATGAAAGTGGACACAATTTTTATTATGCAAAACAACAAATGATGAACGAAGATATTCAAAATAATTGACAATATTCAACATGAATCATGAATAATTATGCTAACTCGTAGAATGTTTTTTTCAAGTTCAAAAGAGCAAAACAAAATTTCTTTTTGAAGCCTTATAAATTCATTTTAGTGACAAACGTTTTCTGCTATATTGGGGTACTTGGGAATGAGATTATTGTTATTTTTAAAAGTATTTTTTACTCGAAATGGTATTAAGATATTTTTTTTAAAAAAAAAATTATTTTTGATATCAGCACATCAAAATGATCTGAAAACACTAAAAAATATTAATTTAAAATAAATTAAAAAATTAAAATTTTTTAATATACTTTTAAAACACAAAAATAAACAAAATCATTATCTTTATCAAAATATTTTTTTTATTTTTAAAAAATTATTTTTGACATCAGCATATCAAAATTGTCTGAAAATACTAAAAAAATATTAATTTAAAATAAATTAAAAAATTAAAATTTTTTAAAATACTTTTAAAACACAAAAATAAACAAAATCATTATCTTCATCAAAATATTTTTTATTTTTAAAAAAATAGTTTTGACATCAGCACATCAAAATGATTTAAAAATATCAAAAAACTATTAATTTAAAATAGAATAATTAATTAAAAATTTTTAAAATACTTTTAAAACATAAAAATAAATAAAATCATTATTTTTAATGAGTCGTCGAAGGAGATTGCTAGCTGATTCGAAGAATGTTTGGTTTAGAGGTAGCTTTAGTTTTTTTATAGAATTTGTATAAAAAATAAGTATTTTTAGCTTTTGAATTATATTTTTAGCTTTTGAAATGTAGTTTGTGTTTTAAAAAATTATATTTTTTAAAAATATAATTTGTATTTTAAAATGGTTATAACTAAAAAAAAAAAAATCCTTGCATTCAACTGTCTCTCGACGCCTCTATGGATTGGAAAACTTTGAAAAACGACGCTGTAATTGGGTGTACATTCTAGCGGTCTGAAAATCGCAAGAAAAAAAGAAATAGCAGTGGTCCCTCCAAAAAATAATAATTGGAATAGTAAAATTAATGCCTACATGTAGCATCAAATCTGTACGACTTTTGGACGTGCCGGTGAGTTGTAAAAATAATAACGGAGCAAACTCTGTCCAGGCCATGATTAATCATTACAGCCCCCCTCTAGAGTGAGAGAGAGAAAGAGTGAGCATGGGAACTTGGGAAGTGGACTGGCTTGAATATTTTGCTCTCCCTCCTCGAAAGAAAACATTTATGTAGGAGAGAAGCCTCAAAAACACCCGTTATTAATCAATGGTCCTGCGATGAGGGATATCGAATTATAAAATTGAAACAAGCACGTGTTCCAAGCATATGAATAATAATATTTAAAAATATCTGAGATAACTATAAAACAAAGTAATAATAAATCTTAAATTAAATTCAAACAAAATTCTTAATTAATTATAATCTTGTTTAATGATATTTTAAAATATAATTAGAATTATCTTATTAAAATCTTTTTAATAATATTGAATGTGTAGAAAATAAAATTCCACAGTGATTATTTTTTGATAACTTTTTTTTTCTTCTATTTCTCTATCATGCCGCATCAGTTTATATTTTTTTCTTTATCGTGAGATATTGAATTGCATTTTCATAAGATTTTTGATTAATTTTATATATAATAATTCATTTGGATGGAACATGTATTTTATAACTATTATTTTCAATAATGATTGTATACAAAATTGATATTTAAAAACACGGTTGTATTGTGTTAAATACATTTTCTAACATATGTTGTTTTTTCAAAAAAAATGTTCCAAACTATTTTAGAAAGCTAAAAGACCCATGTGACCATGGTTATTTTTTTTTATTTTTAACATATTTAATTTTTTTTTAATGAAATAACACAATTTATATATGTCATAATTGAAAAACATGATTTTTATATTTTTTTTGTTATTCAAAATAACGATATCCAATAAAAAATATTAAATAGACAGGAGAGAGAAGCCAATCACGATATGCACAAGTATTTTTAGAAATTTTTTATTGTTTTTAAAAGTATTTTTCAAAAATATTTTAAAAAATTATTTTTTTACTTTACTTTAATTTTATAAATATTTTTATATTATTTAGATGTGCTATTATTAAAAAAAATTTTAAAAAATAAAATAATATATTTAATTTATTATCAATTAAAAAATAATTTAAAAATCAATCACTACCTTCAAAATATAAAATTGTGTAATTGTGTACATTAGTTCTAGTAGCGTGTGTGTGTAGAGAGAGAGAGGAGTACTGTTAATTAATTAATTAATTAACATCTGATCTCAGTTTGAACTGAATTTTATTAATTAAAGCAGCATTGCGTTTTTCTCTTCAGAATACTCTACTCTCATCACTACTCTTTAATTTCTTAAACTCCCCTCCCCTTCTCCTTAATCACCTAATACGTACTAGCAGCCAAAGCTGCAACGAAAATTAAGCAAATTAGAGAGTTAATTAAGGCGTTGGTTTGTCTGTCAGTTTAAGTTGGATTTGCTCGCCAATCCTTCGTTTTCTTCTGCATTTTTTCTTGCTGTTATCTGTGTTTATATGTCTTGATATCAATTTATTTCTCTAGCTAGGAGAGCTCTCTTTCTGTGCAAGAAATGAAACAAAATTTGGGGTTTGATATTTTGCTTCCTTCTTTAAGATCACGTGTATTTATTTGTGTGTGTGTGTGTGGGTGGGGTGGGGTGGGGGTTTAAAATAATAGCGAAGAAATCGCCAAAATAGCTAGCTTGACCTGCAGCCTGCTTCTCTCTCTCTCTCTCTCTCTCTCTATATATATATATATATATCTCGCTGCCCAGCAAACTTCAACTCGAGAAGAGTACTTGGCGAGCAGTGAATTAGTATCATCATCGTCATGGTGGGCATGAGTGGTAAAGAAAGGTCATCGTGGTCTGTGTTGATGCCTTCAGCAACCCAGCAGCAGCACCACTCCAATCTTGAACGCTTTCTTCAATGTGTGACTCCAACTCCTCCTTCGAAATTCCTTCCTCAGGTACCTAGTCCTTGCTGTATAATTATTAATGTGCCCTTTAATTCCCTTCTTCTCTCTCTTTTAATTAGATCTTCTTTTTCTTCTATTTATTGAAACACTAGGATTGGAAGAATTATTTTATTGTAAATTCATAATCCACTATTTTAACAATTTACCATTTAGCTCTTAAATATAATCGTCGTTTTCTTAATTTGTCCATACATATATAATATACTCTATTTAATTAGAATTTTTTTTTTTTGTGGCTCTTTTGGCTTTTTTGTTTTGTTTGTGTCATCATTAAGGAAACTATAAATTGAAGAGGGAAAAAAAAAGAAAAAGAAATGCTGCTGCTAAATTTGATCTCAACTGTTCAGTCTTCACTTTGGGGAGATGTCGATGACCTCTCCTTTTTCTTTTCTCTTTTTTTACTTTTAGGTACAAAAAAATAACTGATGAGATTGGTCATGTATTAATATCAATGACTCCTGTTCTTGTACTGTGTGGGCCTAAATAGATTGATATGATTTGTCGTGATGTAACCGGGCATGGCCCGTTTTCAAAATGGCCTCATCCAGTTCCAGCAGAATACTTGGCGGATGCCGCGAATATCCTCTTCCTCTAATTAAAAGACACACACACATATTATAAAGATGGGATAATGTGATGATTGTCTCTTTCTTTCCTTTTTCTATCTTTTCTTTTTTACAGCCGCATGAGTAATTTGCCATGTGTTTCCCGTTGCTGCCTCTATTAGAGGGGTTACCTCTTTGCAAACATATTTTTTAATTAAAAATATATTAGGAAAATATTTTTTTAATTTTTTTTAACTTAATACATTAAAATTATAAAAAAATATTTTTAAAAAATCAATATAAAGACCGGATGGAACCACCAAAATAAATACAACCTAACACACTCTGGAAGAGTCCAAACAGATAAATGCTGTAATCTCTAGTAATGAATTTTTGAATTTTAGTCCTTTTTGATGTTGATGTCAGTGACTAAGTGCCAGTTCTTCTTCCTTTTTTTTTTTTTTATTTTTTAATTTAAGCCAAAATGTCATGGTCCCTGGGCCCCTGCCCTGGATGATGGATGGATTGGTACGTGGCAGTGTGATTAGGAATCTTTTTATATCATTTACCAGATCCGAACATATTGCGCCCGCCGCATACACACACATGTATGGTCTTTCTTGTGTAGTTGTTTAATTTAACTCCAAGATCTTTGCTGAGTTAATTAATTCCCTTAATGGACATGAATTAAATGGACTAATTGTGTGCTGCTTCGCGCTCAATTTGCAGTTTCTTTTGCAACCCATTAAAAAAAAAAAAACCTAAAAGATAACGAGGTGGTGTTTTACTTTATTCCTTCTCATAAATTACTATTTATTTTTTAGCTTTTATTTTTTATTTTATTTTTAATACTAAATTCAATGAAGTTTTTTATTTTTATGAGATTATTATAATATCATAATTCAGATCACAAATTTAACATATTATCTTGATTGATTTGAGTTTTTTTATTTTCAAATTAATTTTTTTTTAATTCTATCCTTTAACATTGAGTTATTTAGAAATTAGATTTTGTAATTTTTTTTAATTTACTTTTCATAAGGTTATACTATCTCATGACCTGAGTGATGAGTTTAATAAGTTGATTTGAGGTATTTTTGTGTTATTTTTAATTGATTTTTAAATCTCAATTTTATTCTTTAACAATAGGTTTATTGGAGGTTGGACTTCATAATTATTTTAATTTATTTTTTATGAGGTTATTAAAGTTTTATAATTCAGATTACAGGTTTAACAAGTTAACTTGGTTGAGTCGAGTATTTTTGTGTTATTTTTAATTGATTTTTAAATCTCAATTTTATTCTTTAACAATAGGTTTATTGGAGGTTGGACTTCATAATTATTTTAATTTATTTTTTATGAGGTTATTAAAGTTTTATAATTCAGATTACAGGTTTAACAAGTTAACTTGGTTGAGTCGAATATTTTTTTTTAATTGATTTTTATTTTATTTTTTAATATTGAATTGATTAAAAATTAAATTTTATAATTTATTTTAGTTTGTATGGGGTTATTCTTAACTAATATGTTCAATAATTGCGTAGAAGCATGCAAAAGCACAGGAAATAAAATAGAGAAACCTATAAGATTTTTTTCATTTTTCCAAAGATAGGAAAAACAGCCACGTAATCTTAATTCTAAAAGGAACAAAATCTCTCCTTGGTGCGTTAGCCTTGTACATGCTCTTGTAACATTTACTGCTGGTAATCTTGAAAATTTGCTTTCTTGAATACTCTGCAGAGCTGCATTCATGATCTAAATAGCTTATGGCAACCACCTGGTACCAAGGATATGGTTGAATATTTCACTTTGGGAGATTTATGGGATTGCTATGATGAATGGAGTGCGTATGGTGCTGGAACCCAAGTAGTATTGAGCAGCGGTGAGACCATTAGGCAATATTATGTTCCTTACCTATCAGCCATTCAGATTTACAGCCATAAGTCAGTGGTGGCTTCCAGGTTTTGTAACCTTTTTTCTATTCATCTTTTATCTACCAAAACTTTAGCTGATAGCAGTTCCTTTATCTCTGATGATTTGCGGCAGTTAGGCTGAGCTACCGTGCTTTTCTTCTTGTAGGAACTCAAGAGAGTATAATGATGTTGTCGAACTTGAAAGTGATTCTTGGAGCGATGACAGCATGAGTGATAAACTGTCCAGGTCTCCAAGCAACAATTCCAGCAAAACATGGGATACCATTTCCGAGGATTCCAGCTATGACCATGAGGGTTGTTTGTCAATGAGGGATAAACTTGGCTATCTGTACTTTCAGTACTTCGAGATATCTTCTCCTTACTGGAGGGTTCCACTTATGGAAAAGGTTTTTTTTTTTTATTCCAGTTATTGATTTCGATTTAGCAGTAACAGCCCTATAAATCCCTAGAAAATGATATGCTTTTGTCTTTATTTCTACCTAGGTACATGCCATGCTGATTTATTATTTATTTTCAGGTAACTGAATTATCCAGGAATAATCCGGGATTAATGACACTTAAGAATGTGGATCTTTCTCCAGCAAGTTGGATGGCAGTTGCTTGGTAAAAGTTATCAGTTCTTGCATTTGTAAGTCCAGCTTTTTTCCTTTCCATAAAAAGGTTGTAGTAATTGTATGGTCTTGATTGTTGATTAGGTACCCCATATATCATATTCCATCTCAGGGAAATGATAAGGACTTGTCAACGTGCTTCTTGACTTATCATACACTGTCATCATCATTCCAAGGTATCTTAATCTTGCACCGTTAATTTATTTCCACATTTTTGTCTGGCTTTCTCGATTTTCAAAGAACGAAGCATCTTTGTCCTAATTCTTTCAGTATCATTTTTTAACATAGTTATCCAAAATGACATGGAATTGCTGATATGAACTTTCCTGGGGGTAGCACAGTTTCAACTTCTTGCACTGCCATCCTTGTGTTTTATAACGTTCCGATGCTTTACAATGTAGACTGAAAGCAGTGCATTTGATAATGCCTTTCTGATTATTGATGTAAATAGGTATTATACAGCTCCTCCGAATGAAAATCAGGAGTTGATTGGGTTGTAGACTTTTCATGGCTGTAATTCTTGTTTTGCTCATTGATGTTTGTTTCCATGCCTATCCAATGTAGGAACTTTTGGCTTGATTTGTTCCATAGCCTTGCAGATCAATCCACTCTTTGCTATACATCTATCTATTTTAGAGTCAATTGTTGTCACCTAATGCTTTTAAGTTTCTTCACCTTTGTTGGCCTTCGATTCTGCAGATTGTGTCAATGGGGATGATGACATTGAAGCAAATGGAGCAGGAAGTGAGCAAAAGGGAGAAGGAAATGGTGATATTTCCCTTCCCCCGTTTGGTCTGGCCACGTACAAAATGCAAGGGGGTCTTTGGATAAACCCAGAGACATCTGATGATGAAAGAATGATCTATCTTGAAAGTGCTGCTGGTTCCTGGTTGAAGCAGCTAAATGTCCACCACCATGATTATAACTTTTTTACCAGCTGTCACTGCACCATGTAAATTGGTTTGTGCTTTAACTTGTTTCCGTCCTAGCTAGGTTTGTGTTTCTCTAGTGATTCCGCAACCTCCATGAAAGCATTCCCTCTTCGACAGTTGTGACTGCTTTCAGAAACTAATTCGTTTGGATATTAATGTACAACTTTACTAAGCGTCCTTGGGATCGACAAGCATATATGTAAATGGTTTCAAAGCTAACGTATTTCTGAATAAGCCATGATTCCCCAAGAATCCAATGGCTTCTTCATCCAGAAAGTTTTGTTAGAGGGGGAGTTTGTTTTGTGGACTGAGTTGGTTTCCGTCGCAAAGAAAGAGAAGATAATACAAGTGAGAGTTTGTCGATTGGCAACTTAGTTTCTTTTGTATCTTATTATCCGAACTTGTATAAGGATTGGTTTGTTAGTTTATCTGTGAAAAGGATTGTAAAATGTAAATGGTTTTGGTTTCTTTCCTTCTAGTTCAGAATGCACTTGCTACTCTTGAGAAAACTATGTGCAAATTACACGAAATTTGTTAATCATCGACCATGTTTGAAACAAGATTGATAAAATTAAAAAGTTTGGGACTTAATTGATAATGGAGTTGCATGTTTGGGACTAAATTGAGATTTCTCCTTTCTTTTTTTATGCATATTATCAACTACTAGTACTACACTAAATAAACTGGGCTTCCAAGTAGTGTTTTTTCTTTTCTCTTTCTATATATTCTTTATTTTAGCTTTTTTTCTTGTTTCATCCTTTAATTGGTTGAGTTTTGAGTAGGTTGTTATATATCTTTTTTAATTCTATCTTCTACTTTTTTCTTTTCATGTATTTTTTCTTTCCATTAAATGCTTTTTAATCTTTTTCTTTCAATTTTATTGTTTAATATTTATTTATTTTAAATTGGTTATCATAATTTATTTTGATTAAGATTATTACAAATAAATATTTTGATATTTGATTACTACTTAAATTTGAAATCGTATCATTAAATAAAAAATAAATTTTTTTTAAAAAAACAAAATCTTTAAACACAATGGAATCCATGATGCAGGTTGCGAGTTTGACAACTTAAGTCGTGAAGCTTGGATTGTTCCAATATATTATCGTCTCAATAATAATAAAAAAAAGTGTCATCTTGATTTATTTTTTTTAAGTCAGGTCATGCTTTTACTGGTCATTCATGTTATTTTTGGACCCATCAAGTAGACTTGGTTACATATAGACAACTCTCGTATGTGCTTATTTTAAAACAAAACTAGGTAAAGAGTCTGATCGGAAGGTTTTAAGGTTGACTTGTTGGGTCTGGTTTAATAACAATGTCAAATAGTTTCTTTTCTTTTTTATTAATTCTATCTTTCAATTTTTTTCTGATTGAATCTTTTTTGGATTTTTTTATAATTTCATCATCCGATATTTGATTAATTTTATATTGATTTTCATAATATATTTTAATTTGCTTTCTATGAGGTTATTGCAGTATCAAACAAACATTCCAGCCTTCTATTAGTGTTTAATTTTGGAAGCATCTATTTTTGTTATTGTATCATTAGGTAAAAAAATAGTCGTTTTTTTTATATAAAAAACAAAATTGTTAAATTCAGTAGAGTTCATGATCTGGGTCGCAAGTTTGTCAGGTTAAGTCGCGAAGCCTGGGTTGATCTAATATGTCTCCATCTTAAAAAAATTTAAAAAATATCATCTTGAATTTTTTTTTAAAAGCCAAACCATATTTTTTTACCATTTGTCTTAGTTATCTTTAGAAATGCCAAGTCAACTAGATAGTATCATGACAAATTTTATGCAGGTTAATTTTAAACATGAGCTATGCCAGGAGTTAGGTCGAGTTTATTGTGCACCCAAACTAAGTGTGTTGTTCATATTAACAATGCATATTTTTTTCTCATTTCAATAATTGAACTTTTTTCTTTGCTATTAGCATTACTTTATATGTTTAGATTTCCTTCAATTTGCATGCTTTTGCATATCCAAAGTGTCGAGGAATATTTCAATAATGAATTAAGGATTGATTTTACAAAATAAAATTTTAGTTTATAGTTAAAAGATAAATTAAAAAGTCCAAATTTAACAACAAAAAAAAACTCCATTTAAACTTGGGAGCAAAAAACTTCACTATGCTCCCTAAAGTTCCACTTTATATATTTATTTTGTCATTTTAAAAAACAAATTACATTTGACTCTGAACTTCTTTTTTTTCACGCTATAATCCTTGGATATTGAGAGAAGAGATTGCCTCAAAAAGTTGAGAAGATAGAAAGTGCTTGAATGATCATATTCTAACCATCATAAAAGCTAATTTTGATATCAATAAGTTCTTTTCGAAAAGAGTTTAGTAGAGGTGTTCTAATTGTATATTAACCATGATATAAGAAGTAGATCACGGTCTATAAAAGTTTTTTGATTTGTTTATGTTTTGTTCTTTAAAGTGATTAAAGAATGTTTTGATGTTGAAAATTTATTTATTGAGGTTTTTAGGATATTCTCCAAGTGTTTTCATGTGAAAACGAGTTGAAAATAAGTTATTAGGATCCAAAAACTCATACTCAAATTTTGTACTCTTCTAAAGAAAACCAACCAAGCTCATGAGGTTAGGCTTTTAGATCCAACACCCCTTGATACTCGGTATGTAAGCTTAATTTTTTTTTTTATTTACTTCTCATTACTTTTTTTCTATTTAAATTTTAATTAATACCCATCTCTTGTTTTTTTTTAATTATTTAGTTTATCTTTTAAATAGTGATTGAACTTCTTAATTATTTCTTTAATTTTATAATGCCTTATATAAATAAGTTGCTTGCAATTATTTTCATCTTGTATTTTTTATAAATAAGTTGTATTTGCATAATGTTTTTATAAAAATGAAAATCATTTTTTTTTAGCAATCAAAATTAACCACTAGAATAAAATAAATAAGAATAGGGGTAAAACATTTTCATGTGCATCTATCTTTCACTTTTACGAGGAATATTAGTTTTTCACTTTAGTATTTAAATATTATTAATTTTATTTTAATTTATCAGTTGATATATGTTTTTGATTTATTTTATTAAACATATATAATATATATTTTTTAGTTTTTAATTAAAAAAAATTATGTTACCAAAAATGGATTTATAATTTTAATGTCTTCTTCTATTGTTTTAAAAATTAACTTAAAATTATATATCTAACACAACGTAGGTTATAGCTAGCTTTTCTCATGTTGGTTTTTTTTTCTTTTCTTTTGGCCTTAAAAAATGTTAAGATATTAGGAAGTTAAAAATTTGATGCATAATGGTCGAAACACTTTTAAAATACTTAAATGATGACATATTGAATGACACAATTTTCTTAAAAAAATACTAAGACAACGACATATTGGATCGACTTGGAGCAACAAAGGTGAACATGTTAAAACCATGTAACCTGCATCGAAATAAATTAAAAAACTCAATTATAATGAACCAAATATTGAAGGATAAAAGTGAAAATAAATTTAAATTAAAAAAAACAAAAAAAAAGTGACCCAACTAAATTTATATCGATGGTCCGCACAACGCCGCTTGCTAGGATAAATTTTTTCGGATGTAAGAAGAACAAAAGGTAAGGAGACATTAGGATTTCTAAAGAAGTAAAAGAAATTCGAGAATCAGGTCATTATGTCGACTCAGTTTAATAAGTTCATTTAATTTAATAACATAAAAAGAAAACCCTAATCTAATATTTCAAATTCATAACCCGTGAAGTCTTAAACTCGGGCTCATTCAAAAAACTCAATTCACAAAAAAAAAAATTGAATTTAACTCATGTTAACCTATTAAGTCCATGACCTGAGTCATTTGACTAGAAGCATCAAATTTAAAAAACCTCAAAGTCCAATTCTTAACTAATCAAATGTTGAAGAAAACAGAAGAAGAATTGCACCAGATCCTAAAAGCTAATTAATAATGGACCCAAAACCACACTTAAAAGTTTCTCTGAAATTGTTTGGTGCACCTTTGGATGGTATAACAATTAATTTTCATCTTGTCCAAGGTTATTCTAGTGGAAAAAATTTTGTCCTACTAAAAGGGATAGAACAAACTTATTCAATGCTCTACACAAGGGTTAATTTAGTTGATCTGGTTCAACACAAGGATAAAATAGTTATTACCATAATTCTCAAACTCGACTTGGGGTCAACCCGGGATAAGGCCCGAGTTACTGGTCAAGAGTGTCAACCTGAGTTGGCTCAAATTTTTTTAAAAAAATCAAAGTAACCTTGTTTTGACAGTCAATGGATTTTTTACATATGTTTTATCTTGGGTTGACCCGAGTTTTTGATTAGGTCAGGTTGGATCAATCATTCCTCTATTTTTTCTTAAATTCGGACCGGTCAAGACATCGTGTCGGTCGAGTTCTGCTTAGTGTCTACCAAACACAAAATAAAACAAATCATTCAGGTAATTTAAATATATCAAACACAGAACAAGATATTTATTTATTCAGTTTTGTAGTTTTGTCCCATCCAATAATGTTCAATTTACCAAAACACTATTAACACACTTGATTTCTAGCTTTTAATATTCACCATTTGACCTTCCTTTTAGCAGTAGAATCGTGGACACAAACATAGATCGAGAAACGGAAAAGAGGAGAAAAGAAAATTAGGAATTTATTGTTTGTTTTAGTCTATCCCAGCTATGTGATCTGCGCTCCTCTGCGAGTTAAATATTTTTATTTTTTATAAAAAATTATATATGCAGGTTTTTTCAATGCATTTTTGTAGTTCAAAAAATATAACAAATCAAAAAGTTTATGCACACATGTAATCAACTAAACTAAGAATTATGTGTGCTAAACTGCTAATAAATAAATAAAAAATCATTAATGACACCTAGATATAAATCAAGATATTTAATGTTGAAAAATAGGACATTAAATTGATTGAATAAAATAAAAAGAAAAAATAAATAACATGTAAGGCTACACATATTAAAAATAACATCTGAAAATAAACTTTTTTTATTTTCAAAAATGTAGTTTACCTATATAAAATATAAAAATAAAATTATAGATGAACCAGAAAAGCCTTTATGAAAATTAAACACATAACAAAAAAATCAATATTATTTAAAAATGCCCTCTGAACAAAATATTTTCATAGTAACTATGCGAGACCCAAGCGTCTTGGGTGTGGCAGCCATACCAACAACAGATGAAGCGTCGCTTGTTGAAGCAGACGACGTGTCGGTTGTTTTGCCCAGATTCTGGCCACTGTGGTTGCTGGAAATCAGGGCCTATGCTTTTTTTACCCAAAAACTTGTTTTGCAACCTATTATTTACTTAAAACACCTATAAAACACCCTAGAAACCATGACAAACCCAATCATGACCTAAAAAAACCAAAAAACCGAACTCAACCCGAAACCAAAAATAAACTTGAGCTCAGATATGTTTTTTCACAAACTATTAAGATATAAAAACACCTAATATGAACTTTCGGCATCAAATGGAACAATTTGACACAAAAATCTCTTATTTTTTTGGTATAAATCGGTGTCAACGACAAATGTTTCTCTCTATAATCGGAATCTGACAACCCTTCTCTCTCTCCTTTCTCAACTAGAAACCAAAAATAAAAAAAATAAACCTCTGTACCAAAATAGAATTTGAACAATTTCAAGTGACCGCGATTGTATAATTTGCATGATTGTTTAAGTTGGAGGACCAAAATGAATGTTTTCGAAACTTATGGTACGTCACTTATGTTTGTCGTGTTTTTCATTTAGGTCCCTCCTTTTTCAATTCCATCATTTCATAAGAATTTGAAATCAATTATTTCTTAAATAGGATTTGATCACCTAAAACAAAGTTTGAGGATCAAATTGAAAAACAAATTGTACTATGAAAAATATATAGTGAAAATCCTACACATTTTAGTATATAAACTAAAAAAAAAAAGGAGGGGGCACGACCAAATCCTAGACTAGCTGTCGTTGCCCCCTCCCCCAGCTTCTTACTCTCTTCCCCCAGTCAAAAAAAAGAGCAAGCCCTCCATGGCTTTTCTTTTCCTCTCTGGCTTGAGACCAAAACTGCCACCACACCAGCCTTGGCCTCTCCTCTGAGCAACAGCGACATTCCCAGCCATGGCAGCCGAAAGGGAATGCCCCCTTACAGTGCACAACGGACCAAATCGTCAGCTCTTCCTCACGTCAACAACAGCATCTCATCGAGTCTACGAATTACTTCTTCCTCAAGCTGACAGTTCCGCCAGCAGTCCACCAGCGCGACTTCTTTCTGTTTCACTCGTTCTCCAAAGCATCGTGACCCTCGCCAAATGACAGTTCTCCTTCAGCAATGCAAATAACAGATGCCTATTCGTCTCCTGTGTGTTAGCTGTTGTTTTCAGCAGTCGCGGACCACAACCACAACAGTAAGCTTCCTTTCTTCGATCCAGCACTCCGAGTAGGCTAGGTCTCTATCTTCAGCAACAACTGCACCAGAACCTGAGCTCTCCAGAGGAGAATCACAATAGAGGACCAAAACAGAGGAGAAAGAAGGGAAGCGGAAGAAAACTGAGAAAACCAGTGGACGGACAAAGGAAACCAGAGAACAAAACAAGAGGCACAACACATGGGGGCTGAACGAAGAATATAAACACATATGCAGAGAGACAATTACAGAGAGAGAACAAGCAACCCAAGAAAGTGAAAGATGAGAAGAAGCAAAGGAGGGAGGAGGAGCCGAGGAATCCAAAGTAAGCCACTGTCTTCGACTTCACCTCCCTGCATCAGGTAAGTTCTTTGTTTCCTCCTGCATTATAATTCACGTTAGTATAATTCACTTGCTACTGTAGCAAGTGAATTATAATTCACTTGTTTCTGTAGCAGGCGTCCATTTTCACGCACGCCTGCTACTCAGCCGGAAAAAAATAGTTTTTTCATTTTTTTTATCCAGATTTTTACGGGTTTATTCACTCGCGTCAGAGTCAGGAATTATACCGTATTTTATGGATTGCATAATATTTACCAACGCCAGAGTTGGAAATATTCATAGGCAAATATTCACTGACGCCAGAGTCGGGAATATTATAGGATGACCATAAGAACAGAACACAAACAAACCTTTAGCAATTTTAGACAAAATCAGCAATGCAGCTTGCCTCAGGTAGGACGCTTAAGGGGTGATAGCATCTTCCCTTTCGCGTAACCAGTCTCGGACCATAGAATCTATATTGACCAGTTAGGGTTCCTAGTGACCATAATACTAGGTGGCGACTCCTTAACAAGACTGTTTCCCTAAAAGAACAAGATGCCAGATATCTGTTCTTTTTTTTTTCAATTGAGAGATTAATTTTAATCGATCGCCGCGATGTCCGGGTGTGACAGAATGGCGACTCTATTGGAGAAGAAATGAGGGCCTATATTTCAAATCAGGTAAAGATGCATGCATATCATCTAAACTTTTGAGACACTGGACAATGATTTTTGCAAATTTCATTAGAGAAAAATTCTAAACGGAATCCATCAAGTGGAAGGCCAACTTGAAATGGCGAACATTGAAATTGCTTTTGAAAAATTTTCATTTTGAGAATTTTTCAACCTGGGCAGACTGCCTATGAGAATTAGACCACCTGAAAAATCACTGTATTTTTCCACCACCTTTCATCTTCCATTCCTGAGGTAGTGCATTTCCTATCCTACCTCCTTTGGAGTGCGCCTTCGAGCCCTCACCTCATTTCTTTTCGAGTGCACCTTCGAGCCATCGACCATCAAAGGGAGTGTGTTTCCTACCCTACCTCCTTTTGAGTGCGCCTTCGAGCCCTCACCTCATTTCTTTTCGAGTGTGCTTTCGAGCCCTCGACCATTAAAGGTAGTGCGCCTTCGAGCCTTCATTTCCTTTCAAGCGCGCCTCCGAGCCCTCATTTCCTTCGAGCTTCCATCTATTGAATAGTGCGCCTTTGAGCCCTATCTTGTCTTCTTTTTTTTAAAAAAAAAATCCTCATATTTTTCCACTAGGCAGGTAACCCATTACAATGTGACCATCCTGAAAAATCCTCGTATTTTTCAATCATCGGGCAGGTCGCCTGGAACAATTAGACCACTCGCGAAACCCTTTTTGCGTTTTATTCTTTATCGGGTAGGTCGCTTGGAACAATTAGACCACTCGTGAAATTTTTCGCGTTTCATTCTTTATCGGGCACGTTGCCTGAAACAATTAGACCATTTAAAAAAAAACACAAAAACAAAAAAAGCAAAAAAAAATCAATAAAAAAAAAAGAAGAAAAGGAGGAGGAAAAGAGGAAGGGCTTTCACAATTATTCTTCTTTACAAAACTTACTATACAAAGTCAAAAGAAAATAAATTTTCTAATGCATTTGCACTGTAAGAATTGTAAAGAGGGGGCAACTGTTGTCACCCAATTTTGGCCCATTGGCTTTTAATTTAATTTTTACAGGGTTTAAAAAGTAAAATTAAATTATCAGAGATTTATTTCGATGAAAAGTGCGATTTGTCAACTTGCGTGAAAATTAAGGACTACAATGTGCTTGTGTCATTCTATCTTTATCTTCAAGATAATTCCTATCTTCAAGATAATCCTTGTCTTCAAGATAATGATAGTTATCCACTTTCAAATTTGATTCTTAATCAAATTCAAACTTCAAAAAAGAGAATGAGTTTGATTGAAACTTGGTTTCTCACACGCGAAGGGACTCTGACACTATAAATACAGAAAAAAAAGGAGGAGGAGGCGAGGAGAGAGACCTGAAAGAAAAAGAGAAAACCCTAGAGAAAGGCCATTACCAGAAATCCTATAAAAAAATAAATAAATAAGACATTTACAAAAAAAAGAGGGGGCGCGGCCGAATCCTAGACTTGCCGCCACTACCCCCTCCCCCCAGCTTGTTCCTCTCTTCTTCACTGGTCTCAAACTAGCCATACCTTTCCCCTGCTCAGTTTTCTTCCTTTTTCATCCTCTCCGCTCTCACTCTCCCCATTAACAATCATCCTTCATCTCAACCACCTCCATGCATTGTGAGCATGCATCAGCAACCAGCAAGGCACGTCCCCTGTAAATACAGAGCTTGAGGACGAGAAAAAGGGGGCCAGAAAACAGGACAAAAAAAAACAAGAGAGACGATCAAGAACAGAGCCGCCAGGAGTTTATGATCAAAGACGGAAAAAACCAGAGGAGGAGCAGTCCCAAAGAGTGATCAAGTCCTCGTTTCTCTCAGGCTCCTTTGGATCTCCGGATGGGTCTGAACAATATGTTGCAGTAATGAACGCAACGTTCTCTGCACCACGCTCTCTAGTGCCTATAGATTCTTGTCGGGTTGGTGCTCACAATCCAGCCTTCTCGTAGCAGGCTTCCTACATCACCGGAGGTGTATATGTTAAGCCCCAACAGGTTTCCCTTGTCAACCATCGTCCTTTCATCTTCTTCGCACCAGAAGTAGCAGTGGAGAATCTACTCCATCAGCGCAGCATCTCAGCAACAGAAGTGCAGCAGACCAGTAGAGAGAGAGAAACGAACAAAATAGAAACAGGAAGCACAGAACAGAGAACCTAGGGGGACAAACCGAGAGAACCAGAAAACAAACAGAGGAAACCAAAAGAACAAGAAGAAACAAAAGAGAAGGAGAAAGCAGCCAGCCAGTCTTCCTTCACCAGCGTCTCCATGGCCAGCATCAGGTAAGTTCTTTGCTTCCCTCCTCCTGTATTATAATTCACGCTACAGTAGCTGTGAATTATAGTTCACTTGCTACTGTAACAAGTGAATTATAATTCACTTGTTTATGTAGACAACGCACGACTGCTACTCAACCGGGTCACTGACCAGTGAAAATAAATAATAATAAAAAAGTTTTCTTTTCTTAAAAAAATTCAATTTTTGCGGATTTATTCACTGGCCCCAGAGTCAGGAATATTACTGCACTTTTTGGGTTACACAATATTTATCAACGCCAGAGTTGGAAATATTCGTAGGCGAATATTCACTGACGCTAGAGTCGAGAATATTATAGGATGAACATAAAAATAGAACAAAAACAAACCTTTAGCAATTTAAGACAAAATCAGCAATGCAGCCTGTCTCAGGTAGGACGTTTAAGGGGTGATAATACCTTCCCTTTTACGTAACCAGTCCCGGACCATAGAATATCTATTGATCAGTTAGGGTTCCTAGTGACCATAATACTAGGTGGCGACTCTTTAACAAGACCGTTTCCCTAAAAGAACAAGATGCCAGAAATCCGTTCTTTCCAAGATATACTTTTATTTTTAAGGCCGCCGCGATGTCGGGTGTGACAAGTCTAATTGCAACAACAGGTCAAAAAGCTTTGGGCCCTTCTTAAACGCTAGACCAAAGAGCTTTGAGTCCTGCTGCAATGTCAGACCCATTAGACTTGGGTCAAGACGCCGGACCCAGGAGCCTTGGATCTTGACGCCGGACCTAGAGCCTTGGGCCAGGGGGGTTGCAAGACCCAAGGGACTTTGATCTGCACCCCTTACACTCAAGCAACTTGGGCCAGACGCACCCTTCTAGCCCCAAGTTTCTTGGATTTGGAAGGGGATGTCAGATCCAAGTTAATAGTAATAATAATAAAAAAAATAATAACAATTGATTTTATCCCTCAAATCAAATCTATGTTTTTTCGATTGTAATAATATTTATTTCAAATTTAATAATATTAATGAATTTAATAATATTAATAATTATATTTAACCTGTCTAGTCTAAGTTCTTATAATTTTTAATTTCTTCAAATAAAATTTATGGTTTTTCTTCGATAACAATAATATTTTTTTTCAAATTTATTAATGATGATGATAATAATAATAATAATAATAATAATAATAATAATAATATTTAATTTTAGCCTTCAAATCAAATCTATAGTTGTTTTTCAATATTAATAATATTTTTTTTTCAAATTTATTAATTATTATATTAATAATATTAATTATAATTAAAACAATAATATTTATAATACAAATAATAATAGTAAACTTGTTTGACTCAAGTTTAGGTGGATTTCGCAGCAATACCAAGCCCAAAGGCTTTAGACCCCTCTTAAACGTTAGCCCCAAGAGCTTTGGGTTCTGACGTCGGACCCAAGAGAATTAGGTACGACGTTGGAGCCATTAACCTTGGATCCAGACACTTGACACAAGTATCTTGGACCTGGACGTCAGATCCAAGAGCATTTGGTCCTGACGCGGGACCTAAGAGATGTGGGTCCGAACGTCGGACCCTAAAGATTTTGGTCCTGACACCGATCTTAAAAGCCTTGGATCCGGACGCCGAACCCTAGAGTTTTGAGCCAGGCGGAGCTACAAGACCTTAGGGACTTGGGTTTGTGCCTCTGCCACACCTAAACAACTTGGATTAGACACTCCTTTACAACCCCAAGTTTCTTGGGTCTGGAAGGGGATGCCAAACCCACGTTGTTAATAATAATATCAACAACAACAACAACAACAACAATAATAATTTATTTTACCTTTCAAAGCAAATCTATGTTTTTTTTATAGAAATAATATTTATTTCAAATTTAATAATATTAATGAATTTAATAATATTTATTAACAATAATCTATGTTTTTAATCTCTTCAAATAAAATTTATGGTTTTTTTTATTGTAATAATATTTTTTTAAAAAATTTATTAATGATAATAATAATAGTAATACCAATATTAATAATAATAATAATAATTTTTAATTTTACCCTTCAAATCAAATCTATGGTTGTTTTTTAATAGTGATAATATTTTTTTAATAATATTAATAATAATAATATTTATAATATTAATAATAATATTAAACATGCCTGATTGAAGTTCTTATAGTTTTAATTTCACTCTTCAAATCAAATCTATAATTTATCTTTAATAGTAATAATATATTTTTTTAAAAATCTATTATTATTATTATTAAGAATAAAAATAGTACTAATAATAATAAAAATAATAACAATAACAATAATATTGTTATTAAGAATAAAAATAGTACTAATGATCATAAAAATAATAACAATAACAATAATAGAAATAATAATAATTTTTAATTTTACCCTTCAAAAGACTTGAATTAGAAGGGGACAGACGGATCTACAAACCCAGACGCTTGTCTATAGAGGCAAGCGAGTCTGCAGCCAGGTGCATGAGTTTGACCCTAACATTTAGAGCATGACAACCATGCTTGACTCCAGTACCAGGTGTCTAGCAACTATGTCATGCCCCCACACCTGAGACCTGCAATCTTATCTTGCTTCAATAAAATTCAAACTGATCATTTTATTTTTAATTATTTTTTGAATATCAAATATATCCCCTAAAAAAAGACAATCTCACCTGTCATTACAACCTTAACAAGTTTTTTTTAACAAAAATAACTTTGTTATTACATATATGTATTTCGGTAATCAGTGAGAGTTGCTCAACACTTTTAATATATTGTATGATAATTTTTTTTTTTAAATGAGCCTGCTTCCCTGAAATGTAACGATACTGAAATGATCGGTCCATCTATATAGTCAAAGAATCCGAAAGTGTTAGATGAACACGCGTGTTGCTTTGCTTTGTTCCTCTTCTTACATTCTACTGCTCTATCTTTTCAATGCGGTGTGGAAGGAATCTAGAAAGGACAGGTCTTGGCGAAGCAAAAGCAGTGCAAATAGCCTCTCTGGAGAATAAGGAGGGAGAAGCTGATTCTCTTCTTGAGCAAATTGTAAACAGTAGTGGTGCTATTCCTTCTGTAATAACATTCTTTTCATTTTTTAAACTCCACCCCCACATGATTTATTGCTTGATTGATTCAGAAAACACCACCTTGCCTGCCCACACAGTTGCCCATTTCTTTTTTCTGGGGTTTTGACTCGTTCTCCCTACGACTCCAACAAGTCAGCCAATCGCAGATTAACAATAGCACTGTTTACTCATAGTGATTTATGCTGTGTTGCTGATCAAATCATTTGATCGAGTGAAAAGAAGAGAAGAAAGGAAGGAGTGATGTGGCCCGTGGTAGTAATATTTGCTGGAGGCTTTCTTTCTGGCCTGCTCACTCTTGTTGCTTTACAAGCTCTGGGTGTTTATGTTTTGATTAAAAGATTGAATCGAAAGACTCAACAACAACAAGCATCACATTCTTCTTCTTCTTCTCCACATCATCAAGACCTCGATCCCCAACAGTCCCTTGATTATGCCCATAACAAGAAGGTATCTCTCTCTGGTATCTTTCAATTACTAACGTCTAGGTTTTTTACGTTTTCTTCCTTGAATTCTTGTCAAAATGGTATCTTTTATTTATTTATTTATTTGTTGCGAAAGAATGATGCTTTCTTGTTATATTATCTTCTTTTGATTTGGGTATTGATTGCTGCCAGATGGGGCGGTGGGGTTTTGGTTCTTTCTCTAATTGAATCAAATTCTCTGGTTTTGGGTGTTACTCTTTGTGATTAACTAAGGCATGAGAAATTTTTTTTTCTTTAACTGGGTCTCAAAGAGAATGATTGTTCAACTAGCTTACTCTATTTCATATCAATACTGAATTGCTCATACATCTCTAATTCTCTACTATATTTTGATTTTTTTATTATGCCAACAAAATAATCCCTATTCAACTTTCTAATTGCATGCCCTTTTATCCAACAATTGTATGGATTGTTGTCTTGATGCTGCCCTAGAAAGTGCACATGTCTATCAGAATCATACAAACTTTGTCTTTGAAGGATCTTCTAAAGAAATGTTGATCCATCATGCATAGATAAAGAAATGCATGTTCACACCACAATCATGCACATTTAAACTCATTGTTGATTGTGTCTTTTAGTAGTTAAAGGGTTTTTTTTTCATTCTCTGATTTGCTTCTGTGACTCAGGGATATGTCTGGGTTCTTGATTCAGATCAGGTTCTGAAAAATTGGCCAGTGGAAAAAGTACAGAAAGATCAAAAGAAGAAAAAGGAGCTCCTTGAGGTCACTCCCATCCGAAAACAGGCAAAAATCAAGGATAGGTCACTTATTTTGACAGATTCAGGTGGCTCACATAGAGTTATTCCTTTGAAAGGTTGTGCAATAGAAGCTGTGTCAGCTACAAGCCTTTCATCAAGAAAATGGTAACTGCTGTCTTATGGGATTCTTTTGGTTGGCTACTATTGCGCCGTATAGTTTCACACATGCTAATTAATCAAATGCCTTCATAATGCTTTTTTGGGGTTGGTTTTGCTATTGACAAGTCAAGGACCAAAGACTTAAGCCTCCTACTTCTATGTGTGTTGATTTTTGCTCAGAATTTCATTTTGGAAAAGAACTTCAGCTTGATAGTTCAGTAATTATTTCTCATTCACAGCTCCATGTAGTGGTGCAACCATGGTTGTCAAACCGAGATTTGAATCATGAATTGGAAAGCTTATTTTTGGGATTGTGAATTGCTGATTCAGTAACAAATGAAAATGACATTTAAAAGATAAATAATGTTATAAATATTTTTTAAATAAAGGGAGTTTTGATCATCTGCAAAACAAAGTAGGCAACAAATCATTTATTTTTTTTAGTTCTTAGTCGGTAAATGACCCCAAAGTCTCAAAATTTAACATATTGATCATTCTAAAGACTAAATAACTTATATATCTAAGAGCTATCTTCTAACTATGTAAACTACTAGATCTCCGAGTTTTAATAAAAAGTAATAGTCTCGTTCTTCCCCAATGTTAATATCACCTTTGTCATTCATGTTGTCTTTGGTACTCTTACTTTCTTTCACTCTTGCCTTTTTTTGTAAGATTTAATTTATAATTCGTTTCAGTCTCAATTAGAAATATTAATCAAAGAAAATTGCCTTAGCATTTTTATTCTCACTAATTTCACTTTCATTTTCTATTTTAGTTGACTCATAAAATTCAATGAATAATACTGAATCAAACAGAATTATGACTGAATCATAGGATTCATGTACACCCGCGATTCATTTTTTATGTGAATTGAGACGAATCATGAGATTCTAATAACCATGGTTGCAACCATCAGGATTTCCATTACTCATAAAATGCTGCCAGTGTAATGGTTAGTGCCATTTAAGCAACCACGTTTGTTCAGGATGTCAACTTCCTTCTTGACTTCACTCATCAGTTTTAACCTGTTTGACCAGGGCTGAAATACTTGCTTTTGAAATCTTGCTGAAATTCCTTGTAACTCAGCTCAGTAGAATCAAAATTTGCTTTTATTTAGTGTTAGAAATATGCGTGTAAGTTGATTCAGTAAAGAATAGCTCAAGAAGTTATGGTGTCTTTTTCACCCTTTATCTAAGGAGAAACATGACTAGTCTCTATTCCTATCACAGGGCCAAAAGATTTCCAATAAAAGTGGAAAGCAAAACATCACCAATATATAATGCAAGTAAGACAGTTTTTATATTTCTTGAGACATCCTGGGAGAAGGAGTCATGGTGTAAAGCCCTCCGTCTTGCTTCAAGTGATGACCAAGAAAAACTTAACTGGTTCATCAAGTTGAATGAAGAGTTCCTACGTTATTTGACATCCTTAAATACAGAATACCCTTCATTTATGAAACCCTCTGTTGGTTTCTATGTTGAGCCAGTTGATAGGGCCAGTAGGTTTGATGGTTCTGAATCAAAGGTTCGCCTGTTTTGGAAAAAGCTTGCCAGAAAGGCATCAAAGAGTGGTGTAGAAAATAAGGTGAGTTCCTTGTTAGGCCGTGAAGAGAGAAAGATTAATGATAAATATCATCCATCCCATGACCCAGCTTTTTCTGGTAGTGTGGGAAAGAATGATCCAACATTGAAGGCACCTATCACCTCCGAGGAAGAAAATATTTCGTTACCTTCATCATCAACCAGTTCCCGTGCCTCAAGCCTAAGCCAGCTTCAAGTAATTTCTGATGCAGACGCTGATGAAAAGTTAAATGTTGATGAGGGAACACTCTGCTGGAACTTGATTATTTCTCGGCTCTTTTTTGATGCCAAAAGCAATGACAGGATGAAGAGTTTAACGCAAGCGCGGATTCAGGTCTATTATTTCCCAAATTATATTCAATAGCATTTAGTTTTGTCCATTGATGCATGTTAGATTCTGCTGAGTAGATGATGCATTGCTTGTAGTTTTAATATCTGCAGTGGGTAGCAATTTTGGGGATTGGTCTATCAAATAATTTTTATTTTGATGTAAGAGCACTTAAGAATATAGCTTAAATATTGGTTATGATCCACGCTTATCATTCAGCCTTTTAGTGTTCACAAATTCCAAATGCTTGGATTTTTCCCTGCCCTGATTTATACAGTAGATAGAACTCTTGCAACAGGGAATATATCCTGCTTCCATCAGAACTTGTGAACCGTGTTCCATAGGCTAGGAGAAAATTGTTATAACATAATAGGTGTTCTTTGACGAATATGCACATGTTTTTTTTTTTTTTTAAATGTACTCAGACATTGTTCTTTTCTGATTTTGGATCACAGAGAACTTTGTCCAATATGAGGACCCCCAGTTACATTGGCGAAGTCATATGTACTGATCTAAACCTTGGGAATCTCCCGCCTTATATCCATGGTATTAGGGTTCTTCCTACACACATGAATGAGGTATGGGCATGGGAAGTTGATATCGAATATTGTGGCGGGTTAGTGCTAGATATTGAAACAAGACTGGAAGTTCGTGACCTAGATTTGCAGAGAGGTCTGGTGGATACAGACGTGGGATCCAGCTCTGTTAGGGATGCTTCGTCAGACCTTCTGGAAGGTTTTGACCATCTTGGAAAGCAGTTGAATTTTTCTGAAGGGACTGTTGATTCGCGAGAATGGAAGGATGAGGATAATCCTAAGTCTGGTAAGTATAGAAGATTCTTACTGATTTATATCTGTCTGTTAGTTTGCAAGTTAATGCTTTTGAATATTACAAACTCACATGTACAGAAAAGAAAACCCTATATGATCCAAAAGTTGCATTCAAACTTTCGCAGTGATTCAGTTGTCAGATCTTGAAGATGCTGATGGGTGTCCTCAACTTTCATATGTGAAACAAAATACTGGAATGTTGCCTAACTGCTTTTTAACTTTGTAGTTAATTTAGACCACTGTTGTGGTAATATTATTTGAAATGATGTTGACGTGCATGCACATGGGTGGATGCAATCATTCATGCAAACAAGATAGCATCAGATTTCAATGTAAACTAAATCTAGGATCCTGTTCTTTGTCACCTAAAAAGCCCTAAATAAGGTCAAAATTTTTCAAGGTTTTGGTCACTTCGCATTTCTATGTTCATGCAGGAAATGAGTTGGTGTCTTTCCATTAATGAACATTGCATAAACTCCTTTAAAGAATTGTGTCTTTGTATCCAGAAAGAAACCTACGTGGATGAGATGGTTATAACTGTTTATCCTAATTAAGATAGGTTCATGACATGCATGGGTCCTGGTCCATGCAATATCATCTTAAATTAGGAAGCAAGGAGGTAGACATGTGTCAGGATGATAAACATGTAAATTTTCTTTATTCCACTTATTGTAACAGTGTTCTCTATTCCACTTATTGCAACAGTCTCAATGGTCAATGCAGCTATTCATTGTTATTTTGGACAGGAGGAATTCTTAATTGACTGTTTTAATGGAAATTCACAATAAACAATACCAATTGAGCCTCATCTTTTCTTGCTACAGATAAATTAAAGGACTCTAAGAGTGGCATATCAACATCAACAAATGTATCTAGGTGGAAGTCCCTCCTTAATTCTGTTGCAAAACAGGTTTCACAGGTTTGTATAAAACTTTTTCTGTATATATAGGTTGTTCTACCTATATGCAAAGATACATATATCCTTATTATATGGTGTTTATCCCTTGAATTAGTTTGAATTCAATTGTGGTATTTGCCTGTAATTCAGTATCTTAGTTATGTTACTATTATCGACAATTAGGATATTTGTTTCCCATGAGTTTTTTTTTTTACCATCGGTCAGATGAGATCTCGCCACATGATACCTGTTATAGCTGTCTAATAAAAACAGTGTTCAAACAAAGACTTGCTATTTCTGTTCGTTGGCCCCTCAAGCTGGAGGCAAAATCATTTTAGCTAGCATTCTCTTATGTTTTTGTCTTTCTTCATTCCCCATTTGTTGTGCTTGGCATGTCCTTCTATTTTCTCAGAAGGAATATTGGATCTATGATGCTGTCTTCTATTCTTTAGCCTCTATTTCAACATCCTTTTTTAAGGGAATCTACTTACTATGTTTATAATTTCATCTTAACCATGTGAAATTCATCATTGTAGAACTTACAAATTGATTTTCATGGTAAACTATTTCCATCTTGATTGAAAACATGGAGAAGAAACTAATAAGAGTAATAAAAGATTACTTAGGTTGGTCATATGAGGTGGAGCCATTACAGATGTTGCATTATGGTTTCCTAAAGTGAGTCCTGGCTTTTTCATCACGTTATATGTATAGAACAACATTGAGGGTACTTGCAGAAGTCCCATTAACTCAAAGTGAACTTTCTTTTGCCAAGTAACTGATTGATTATCGATTGCAGGTGCCACTCTCTTTGTCAATAAGGTTAGGATCCCTTCGTGGAACAGTGCGATTACATATTAAGCCACCTCCTTCTGATCAGTTATGGTTTGGCTTCACATCCACACCTGATGTGGAGTTTGAGTTGGAGTCTTCTGTTGGGGAACGCAAGATCACTAGTGGGCAAGTAGCGTTATACCTGATCAATAAATTTAAGGTATGGAACTTCCTTGTCGCATAGGACTCTTAACTATTATTTTAATTTTCCTTCAACACATAAGCTGTCAGTCATTACATGGGTCGCTATGTTGCTTGACATGATGTCTGCATTGATGAGCATGCAGCTCTAAGCAATTATCTCTCTTCCTCCTTTTGCAGTCAATTTCATCTTTTAAATTGCAGTAGTTTCTTTTTTTTCCTAACCAAAAGAACCTTGACTTAGCCAGAAGTTCTTTTCCTTTCTGAACGGATATTGCAAGTGGTTCCATCATTGCAGTGAATCATATTCTGATTATAATACTCAAAAACTTCCAAGACTATTTATGGAGTGTTAGATGTTTGTGTTTTCTGATGGAGGCATGTTTTCTTATCACAACTCCTAGTCCCCTGTATTTGCCTTCTTTGTTTTTGTTGAGTTGGAAAAGTCTAGGACCCTTGCTAGTCATATGTGAGATTAACACCTTGCTTAAACTGCCTTTCAGATTATCAGTTTGTGAATCTCGGAATTGTTGTCAATTGTGATTTTCTATTAGGTTGCTTTTAGCTAGTGTTTGGAATTTTTGGTACTTCTATGGAAATAAAATATGATGAATGATAGATGCAAGGTAGGTTCATCCGATGCTCCTTTTAATAATGCAGGCTGCAATCCGGGAGACAATGGTTCTTCCAAACTGTGAAAGCGTGTGCATTCCCTGGATGTTAGCAGAAAAGAATGACTGGGTCCCTCGAAATGTTGCTCCTTTTATATGGATTAATCAAGAAGCCGCCAGTGATAATGCCACTGCACTTGAACTACTGAACTCCCAACTTGATGCAAAAACCAAGATTGAAGCTGGCAGGGAAACCTCATGCGATCATCCAGAAAGCAGGCATAAAAAAACAAGGAATGCTGAAAATGTTCAACCACCATATTCTGATTCTTCAGATGATTTGACTCAAGCATTAAGCTCTAACAAGCCATCAATGAAAAATGACAAGTCATCGCAAGATCTAACAAGTCCTTTGTTGGCAAACAGTGAAGCGCAAGAAACTGGCCAAAACAGCTCAGGGTATGCCTCGGAAAGTCAATCACCATCTAGGTCTCTGATATCTCTGGAAAAACAGACTCGTTCTGTTGAAGAAGACGATTCAAGACCAAAGAAAATGGGAAGGAGGGCGAAGATGCTTGATCTAGGGAAGAAGATGGGGGAGAAATTTGAAGAAAAGAGGCGCAATATTGAAGAAAAGGGTAGGAATATCGTTGACAAGATGCGAGGACCATGAAAATGCCAAAACAAGTTGACTGTTGGGAGAGACAAGAAATGGTGGCAAATACTATTTTCTTCATTGAGGAATGAAGGCATCGATCAGTTCTCATAGATGGTATCTATTTTTTAGGTTGAGATAAATCCTTGGGTACAGAAATTCATTTACATTTATTTCATGAAGAATAAGATACAGCGAGGAGGCTAGAATTGACAACAAAAATAGGTATATATAGAAAGCAACTTTAGGCCTTGAGTTTACATAGATAGGTCTTTGTTGTAAGAGTGACATGACTAGTTATAGTTACCAAAACTCTAAAACATGTGGGATTTCTACTATACATGCACTATGGATCAAAAGATTGTCTTAATTGTGAACTTGCATAGTTGCTTTTCACGGCTTTTGATGTGGGATTTTTGTATTATTTTTTAAAATATTCTTTTAAAAAGAATTATAAACCAGATCTAAGGCGATTCGGTCCTACTTACTCTAGGACCTAACACTAATGGGTTAGGCTGGACTTTAGGAACCAACTCTAAGGGGTCCTGGGTCATGCCTCATATTAGGACAAAATAGAATTGAACATTTTACTCGCTAGGACCCAATAATGTTGGGCCTTGAATACCACCGTGACCCAACACCCAATTGGACCATGTTGCCACCAGGATCCAACATCTTTGATCCATTTTCAACCAGGACCCAACCTTGCCTCCCACCACACCAGGACCCAACAACGTTAGGCCTTGCCTCCCTCCACCAGGACTCAACAACTTTGGACCTTGATCCCACCGGAATTCGACAACGTTGGACACTACATACCACCATGACCCAACGCCAAATTAGGCCCTGCTACCACCACGACCCAATGTCTAATTGGGCCCTACTGCAACAATGACCCAATATCCAATTGGACCCTGCTGCCACCACGACCAAACATATTTGGACCCTTTTCAACTAGGACTTAGCAGCAGGATCCAATCCTGCCTCCCACCACACTAGAACCCAACAACATTGAGTCCTGATTCACTGGGACCCAACAACGTTGGACTTTGCCTACCACCATGACCCAATGCTTAATTGGGCCCTGCTGCCACCAGGACCCAATATCTTTTGGGCCTCCCTCCCTCCGGGACCCAACAACTTTGGGATACTGGGCCCATCAGCATTGGGAGGGTCTATTGCATTCAAAATTTGGATCTGCAATTGGCCCGGGGTTAACCAGTAGACCCGCTAGGTCAACCCAGAACTCGGGTGATCCGACAAAAACCCGGAAGGGACCTTTTTTTTTCAAATATGTTTTTTATCCTACCCTAGACCCTTCTTTTTTCATATTTTCCAGTTGGTTACTAACTCATTTCAAAGTTCACTATATAAATACTAGAAAAATGCTTTATTTTTTTCATGTGGGATTTGAAGTCCTTTAGTGCATATACTCTATGTTCATAAGACAAAAGTTATGTTTTGTCAATGTGGGATAATAAACCTTTTTTGTTTAAATAATCTTTTAAACTTAATTTTTTACAACATCTTTCTTAATGGATTGTTTCTTAATTTTTTTCATATAAAATATCAAAACATCAAATATTTTTTTGAAATTTTTCTAGGTGACTCGGGCCTTGGCCAGGTTTATTTCATTCAAAATCTGACTTGTAATTGACCCGAAGTAAATCGACCGACTTGCTGGGTCAACCCGAAACTCAAATGACCTGAAAAAAACCCAGTAGAGACCTTTTATAAAAAAAAAATGTGTTTCAGTTGGTTACTAACTTATTTCAAAGTTCATTATATAAATACTAGAAGAATATTTTATTTTTGCAATGTGGAATTTGAAACCCTTTAGTATATATGCTCTATGTTCACAAAAAAAGAGGTTATGTTTTTACAATATGGGATAATAAACTCTTTTGGTTTAAATACTTCAACTTAGAAGAATAAGATATTATCTTTCCAATATGAGATAAAAAATCTTTTGAAATAATCTTTGAAACTTAATTGTTTACAACATTTATAGCATATATCTACATGAATTTTTATTTTATTTTTTCATATAAAATATTAAAACCTCAAATATTTTTTCTAATTTTCCAGGTTGACCCGAGTCAAACTGTGCAACCTGGGACCCGACCCCTTTTCCGGGTCAAACCCCAAGTCAGGTTTGAAAACTATGGTTGCCATGAAAATATAACTTTAAAGAATACAATTGAAAAAAAAATAAAGTGACGTGACTGGTTAAAAAACTAAAAATTTAAAAATAAACAAAACCTCCTCTCTTTTATTTTGTTTAGGAGCTTCTTTTAAAAAATATTGATTATTTAACCCGCGATGGAGCGCGGGTCACATAGATAGTAAATACTAAAAGATGTCAGTTTCACTGTTCACCTAACATTTAATTGTGGTTTTTGTTAGTGATTTTTTTTTAAAAAAAATTTCAGCTTTTATTTTGCGAACAATTGACTCTTTTTTAGTCTTAATTAAAGCTTAATTGTATTTTTTTGAGTGACGGTTGAATTGAAAGATAGAGGACTAAAGTGATAAATGCGGGTAAATTAAGGGGTGACTTTACAATTTATTTGAAAAGTTTATTTTCATCCCTCATCTTTTCAACTATTAAGTAATTGGTACTTTTAATTTTTTTTTAAAAAAAAAACATTTTGGTATTAATTTTCATTTTTCTCTTTTTTAGCTTTTACTTTTTTATGGAGGAGAAAAAAAAGGCGCTAAATTCCAAATTAGAGAGAGTTGCTGATAGGGAAGATTCGACCACTAAAAGAATTTTTTGTTGTTGTCAAATAGTTTCATATAATGAGGGAGGGTTAAGATTAAGTGTTTTCTTACCTTGAAAACAACTTAAAAAACAGATTTGAGCTTACAAATATTTTGGGTTTCGGGTTGATTTCAGGTTTTAGACTGTTTTTTTCTTTGTGTTTTTGGAGGCTATGGATTGGTTTAACAAGGTTTCTAAAGTGTTTTTTAAGTGTTTTTGATAAAAAAAAAAAAGGTTAATAAAGAGTTTTTGGGTAAAAAAAAATGAACCTTGTTTTTCCAACAAGTGGTTGAATTCTAGGATTTCCCGATGAAGTGTTTACTAATTTTTTTTCTGAAAAATTGGGCGGCAAGCACTCCATTAAACTTAAAAAAGCCCGCACATGTGAGCCTAACTTTGCAAGCTTGTGTGCAGGCCTTTTCTTAACTGGGTCAGGCGCTAGGCTTGACATACCAGGCCCAACACTTGGCCTTATTCTTTTTTTTTTTTTTATCTTTCAAAATCTTGATTTTTTTTATATTAATGACTTTTTTATATTTGTTTTTTTAATAATTTTAAATTTATATTTAGATTAATATTCTCTATAATGTTTTTGAGTTTTTTAACAATTATTTTTTAATTACATTAGGTGTGTTTAATTTTTTTTTATGTTTCATTTGTATTTTTTAATATTTTATATAGATTAAATATTATTTTTTTATAATATTTTTAACAAGTGCAATTCTACATAATATTTTTTCCTTTTTATTTTTTTTAATAAGTTTTATGTGTGTCATTCTCTATTACAAATTTATTAAACACGAATAGATAAATGAACCGTGTTGCGATATAAATATCTTGATCTATATTGATATCTTAATTTTTCTAATTATGTTTTTATTTATCATCAACTACTATTTTTTCATTTATTTATAGAATGGTTTGTGATATATTTAATTGGATTCGTGTATAAATTTTTCAATTTATATTTATGATTTTTTATGTAAAAAACAGTATTGATAATGGAATGGTGTTTTCAATTTGATTTTTATTTTTATGATTTCTTATTTTTTTTCTTAACTCTTTTATAAAAGTTTTATTATTTTTAATTGTACCATTTAATTAAAGTTGATAATATATATATTTTTATCTTCATTGATTGTTTTATTTTTAAAAATTATTTTTAATATAAGCTACATTTAGATTTTCATTTTTAATTGAAACTATAAATCGAAGCATTTATTTAATTTGTTAAATATAGTACTAGTTTGGGCTTCGATGCCTCAACTGTACAGTGGATTGGGCCTTTTTCGTCCTTGTCTTTTCTTCTTTTTAATTGGATCCCTTCAATTGAATCTTATTGTAGGTCCATTTATTATTCTGGACTAATTTTTTATTTCGTAATGCAATCCTAAGAAAGTAACAGGCAATAACAGCTTGTCTTACCTCAGATTCGATACGAGGTTCAGTTCGTAATCCTAAAGTCCAACTGGGCCTCCGTCTCCGTCTCTGTCTCTGCCGATTGATAAGAAGAGGAGGAGGAGGCATGGTGATGGTGATGAGGTCTATCTCTTCTTGCCTGACCTTATCTCAGACACCACCACCACCTCCCCGACCCCGTGCCTCTAATAATCTCTCCACACAAAAACAATGCAAGAGAAACTCGAGGAATTATTGCATTACGAGGCCCCAAATACTGCCTCCTCCTCCTCTTTCTAGGGATGCTTTAGGCTTCAGGGTCTTCGTGCTTTCTGATTTACACACCGACTACCCAGAGAACATGAATTGGGTTAAGTCCTTATCAACTAAGGCCTACAAAAATGATCTTCTTCTTCTTGCTGGCGATGTCGCTGAGACTTACCACAACTTTTACTCCACCATGTCCCTTCTCAAGGATAGATTTCAACATGTCTTCTACGTTCCTGGGAATCATGATCTTTGGTGTCGCTCCGAGCCTGAGGGCCACCCATATTATGTAAGCAATCTTGTTTTAGTTTCCCTCTAGCCATTTAACAATTTTACTTTTCTTCTCATTTTTTTTCCTTTTCCTGAATTACTAAAGAAATGCATTTCAGCTTGATTCTCTAGACAAGCTGAATAAATTGCTTGATGCATGTAGAGGACTTGGAGTTCAAACCAGACCAATGGTGTTATATGGCCTCGGAATCGTGCCTTTGTTTTCTTGGTACCATGAGGTAATTGGGGTGCAAATCCTATTCCTGATATTTTTTTTCCCTTCTGCTTCTAAACTAAAAAGTGCCGATGGCTGGTCAATTCAATGGCTAATGCTTTCATCATGCCCAACTTACTTTTCTTGCAGAGTTTTGATAGAGAGATGGACATTGCTGGCATACGAATTCCTTCTTTGGAGATGGTGATTCACTTTCTTATATGCTCGTAAGATTTAAAAAACATGGATGACAACAAAATTACCATCTAGAATTTGTATAATTATGATGCTTGACTTAACTTTCATATGGATTTAGTTCTGTTTTCATACTTGACAGTGCATGGCACCCATGACATTCCCTCTGTCCTTCATCAGTAAAGGAAAATGGAATTGCCATATTGACAATCTAATATAGAGTAGATTGAGTTAATCAATCTTAGATACCTAGATGGCTGGCTGTTTAGCGCCTGATTTTCTCAAGCTTTTCCATATTAAAAAAAGACAGTATTTGATTATTTATCTTGGTGCAAAATTTTATACTTGCAGCATCTAAATGCTTGAAACTTGAAGTATCTCAGAGTCTGGGAATTGATAGGAGCTTTAGGGGTTGGTTCATAGTTTGGGAGTTTCAGTGCTGGTCGTTGTAGATCTAACCATTTTAAGTAAAGAGGAAAGGATGAAAGCAGAACAACCTTGCATCACACTTAGTCACTGACTAGAGTGAACCTCTAGGTGTTTATGTAGGTGATTCATCCTAACAAGACTATGTGGATGCTATTCTTTGGGTTTGTTTTGAACTCCTTTCACTTGTTCATCTGCCTTTTTATTTGTCTGGTTTACTTCACAATCAAGTAATTTATAGTTTGTGACATTGTAAATGCTCGTAATTTTTTTGAGTTGTGTATATCCATTTAATTTGTTCTAATTGTAGGTATGCAAGGACTTTCATGCATGCAAATGGCCAAGGGAAATATCAAACAGATCAGCCTCTCTTGCCTCGTACTTTGATGCAATGAATGAAGAAAATGAGGATGCAGTCAAGTTAATAAAAAATACATGCACTCAAATAATTACATTCTCTCACTTTCTTCCCAGGTTAGTTGCTCTAAAACTTTTATTGCAATACTCAGAAATCGCTTCTTAAAACTAAAAAATCGCCACAAACTATGAAGCTTGCTATTGTTTTATATCTATTCTTGGAACCCCAGTGCTATTTTTTTTGTTAGTTTTTTTATCATATAAAGATTCATCTTCTTATAATTCTCTAAATCTAACTCCTGTTCATTAAGGTTGGATGCGTTTTGCTCAGAAAAACTGGAATATAAATAAACATCAAATGACTCAAAGCCACCACTTAGCATTTAAGATTTTCTTACTATACAGAGTACATCATTTGTCACGCCCTGTTCTTAAACCCAGGCAAGAACTCTGTCCAGAGAAAAGGATGCTATTTTATCCGAACCTTCCAAAAATCATTGGTTCTGATTTTCTCGAGGTTCGCATAAGGTCAATACATGGAAGTGAGGGGAATGCTTCTGCATGCCATGTGTTTGGTCATACACATTTTTGCTGGGATTCTGTGCTTGATGGTATAAGGTAAATCCATTCCTCTGACGCAAAAGTTTTAATTACAGTATCACTCAGTTTTTTTATGTCCTTGGTGCATGAAGAAATGATATAAGATGAATATTTATTCCGTGTTTGCTGAATTGCAAACTTGAGTTGCAAAGAGTGAAAACTCAAAGAGAGTAGAGACTAATATTATTTGGAAAATTAGAAGAATTGTATCATGTTGAGATGCACTCTATCTTTTAACAGAAACTATATGACATTTTGGAAGGATATAGGAATATAAAATCTGTTCAATTCCCAAGATTCTAGGTGATAGAGGACAGGTTTGTGGGACTGTCTTGAGGGCTGTTTTAGGGACTGTGAACATTAACATGAATTGTCGGACTTAAAAGGTATCTATATTGCAAAAAAAGGAATTGTGAACCTAAGAATGTGTACTATCCTATGGTGGAGGCGGGTTCTATCCCCATGTATGCGATGTAAGAAGATTTTCTATATGCTGAAACTGCTAAGAAAGATGGTATGTGCTGACCTTAGGAAGGAGGTCCCATGGATACATGATTGATTAGTAAGTGGACTTCTGTGGGGACAAAAAATTTCAACTCATGAGGAGATTCACCTCACTTTTAATTGCGTAGTCCTATAAGAAATTATTGCTTAGAATCATATAAGGAAATCCAGGGGAGTCGGATGCTAACAAATTGAGGAATTTGTCCTGATTTAGGCCTTAACAGCGTTAGGAAGATGCAGCTATTGATGCTTGTAAAGAGCTGGTGTTGTCGTCAAGTTTAGCAAGGATGGTTAATTTCAGGAGTCAGGACTGCACGAGGAAAGACTCATTTCCCATACATTATTTTCATGGAGCATTGACTAGATTGTGAGCTTGGCCCCCCGTGTGTAGTTTTCTTATGGAACCTTCTTCAAAGGAAAATGATGTTAAATTTCTTGAAACTGTTAAAGAAAAAAAATCTGGTGGAACATCAGCATGCCGACGGCAGAAATTGTGCCTGAAAATGGGAAAGCTTGTCCCCCATTTTCAGCTATAAATAGAAAGGTTTAGAGAGAGCAGAAAGAACAACAAACATAGCAAACATGTAGAAAGAGAGCTGCTTTAGGGGAAGCAGAAGGAGCTGCCATAATTGGAAGCAGCAGCTGCAGTTTTCCAGCAGAGATTGTAGTTTTATAGCAGCCTATTGCCATTGTAGATTTCCGTGTTTGCTATCCCTTCTGCTCTCTCTAAACCTTTCTATTTATAGCTGAAAATTGTGGGGGGGGCAGACTTCCCGATTTTCAGGCACAATTTCTGCCAATAATCTGCCATAATTCTGCCATTAACAAAAAGAATTGCATATTTTCCCATGGAATGATCATCTTTTAGCTGTGGCTGGGGTTGATTTAAATAAAATCTTAGTTTTCAGATTGAATACGAAAAATCGACTTTTCTAATTTCTAATAGGCAAGGTTGATTACTAAGATTAAATCATTCATTTCTTGGATTTATGCTGAAGATAACTGGATCAGACCGGGATCTGGCTTTTAAATGAGTTGAGAGATGTTGCCTATGTGAATAGTTGCAGTAGGTTATGGAACTGGTACCTGAACTATTGGATTAAGTTAATTAGAGCATAGCCTTTTGGAGCTCAGAAGCTCCTTGGAGTTGAATGTGACATGTCAGTGTTGTAGGCAGATCTCAGGGGATGCATAAAAGCACCTCTGATAGGTTAGACAATCAAGTTAAGCTTTTCAATAGTTTCAATATAATTGTAGTTTAGCTTCATACCTTCTGTGGGATTTTTTTTCCATAAATCATGATTCCATGCATCTTATAGGGGATGGACATCAAAAAGTGAAAAATAAATAAAAAGAAGAGTATAGTATATTAAAAAGTTGTCTTAGATCCAGGACATCCTATGAGATGGTGGATCGATCAGATGGGTTCAAGAATGGATACCCTAGGTGGCCTTCATCTAGATTTATTGTTATAATCGTTAGAGTTCAGGATAGAAAATGGGGCAGGAGGCATATTTGTGTAGGAAGAAAAAGGGAAGATCATCTTTCCTTTCAACACCGGCATTTTGATAATATACATACTTGGTATAATTATACCATCCACAAGAGAGATTGGGATGAAATAGTCCAAAATGCAGGGATACCCCCTTCTGTAACTCTTCAAATTATTATTTTTTTGGATTGACCACTGCTAAGAGATGCCTTAGCTGTGACAATAGTGAGTATTCTTGACTTCTGAAGTGATACTTCAGACGATTAAAAAACAACAGTCATTTTTTAGGAGGCGCATCAATCTCATCAAAACCTCTGAAATTAATGCAGGTATATACAGGCACCTTTGGCTTACCCTAGAGAAAGGAAGAGAAGGATGAATGGAGGTGAAACTTGGCTGCCATTTTGTGTCTATTCTGGTGGGAAGTTTGCAGATAGACTATCACCTTGTTATTGGTCTGATTATTATGCCGCTCATCCAAGAGCACCTCATGTCACTGAACTTGCTCCTTGGGTAGCCAGATTCTATAACCGAGCATAACACTCTCATTCATATTCTTAGCCAGATTCTATAACCGAGCATAACACTCTCATTCATATTCTACAATGATAAAGTATATATAGGAATACACCCATTACATTTCATTTCCATTGTAACATTTAACTAGTTGTATACTCTCTGTCCCCCCCCGGTGGACAGTTCATTGAAGTAGTGCCCCCACACAGCGGGACATCCCCCAGTCCATTGTAGTGTCCTCATTGTGTGTGTGCGCTGCTACTGCCTTGAAAATATTTGCGCATATGACTAGGAAAAAGAAGCAATAGGATTACGCTTACCCTAGTAGCAGTAGGAAGACGAAAGGCAATAAAATACAGTAATAGAAAGCGGCTGTAACGCCTTTATTTCCACGCATCATAATTCATGGCCTCGGCTACACTTGACAATAGACAAACTCCTCACGATCACAATGTTCCAGACCCAAAAGGCAGTGAAAGACACAAGACACCGAACATACAAAACAAGGTAAACGTAATTACAGAATATATGATGCAAATTTGATAGAAGAAGACGACTAATAGTCTTCAGGAGCCAGGGGCTGATGTTGATGAGCATGGCGAGGTACTGGCTCTGTGGGGATCACAATGTATTCATATATGAGTGCTGCCAAGCCTCCTCCAAGGAAAGGACCAACCCAGTATATCCAATGGTTTCTCCATCTCCACCCAATTAAAGCAGGCCCAAAAGCTCTTGCTGGGTTCATAGAGGCCCCATCAAACGGACCACCAACCAAGATATTTGCCCCCACAATGAACCCAATTGCTAGAGGTGCAATGATCCCCAAGCTTCCCCTTTTAGGATCAAGGGCTGTTGCATACACTGTGTAAACCACTCCAAATGTCAGTGCCATTTCCATTAGAAGCCCATGCACCTCTCCAACTCCTGACTGCACATGGAACCCTACTGGTCTCTGCAAAAATCAAGAGCCTAGTTATTTTATCACTGAGAAACGAGTGAAATCAGTGACAGAAAATGTCAAAACAACCTATAATCAAAGGCTGCTAAATGTCTTACCATGCCATTGGTGACAAGCCTCAACAAGAGAGCTGCTACAATAGAACCCAAGAGCTGGGCAACCCAATAATAGACAGCTCGAATAACCGATATCCTGCCACCGACAAGTGAGCCGAAGGTAACAGCAGGGTTTACATGGCCACCTGATATGTTGATGCTGGATGCCACAGCGGAAAACAGTGCCAATGCATGTGCAAGTGCAACCACTACGAGCCCGGAAGCCAGTGGCCCGGTTTCCTTGTACAACTTGTCTGCTTGCAAAAATAATCAAGATGATCGATGAATTAATGTTTAGTTCGAAGTTAAAGGAAAAAATGGTTGAAAGCAGAAAGTAATACAAGAGATTGAAAATGTATATATACTGATCGATGCTGGTGATGGCGAGGGATAATATTTAACAATATAAGTATTATAACCCGTACCAAGAGCAAGGACAGAGCCTTCTCCAGCAAAAACAAAGACGAAAGTGGAGACAAATTCAGCCAAAGCGGCTCTCATGGAGTCGGGGTGGGTGGCCTCATCAGCCCTCCCAAATGCATGTCTGCGAGGCATGGTGTCTTTATTACTTGGGTGCAATTGCTCTTCTTCTTGTATTTTCTTCCCCTCCCTTTTAGGACTCCTCCGTAATATATGTTGTTAAAGCTCAGGGGCCAGCATGCGTCCAAGAAAAGCCCACAAGCTAGCTAGCTAAATTAAGTGCTAGCACTGAAGGCGGTATCAATATGGTCTCTGATCTTGGCTAGAGACGAGAAGGGAAGAGTGGTAGAGAGTGGCTAGCTAGCTAGGCAGATGGGTTGATGCATGGATGAGAAGTGGGGGTGTTGTAGCTTAAATCAGCCAAAGCGGAGTTGGAGCCATATGTACACTTGGGGAATGGCAATGAGTCCATGTTGACACGTAGGGTTATATGTGCTGCCTCTTCACTCCAAGTGGAGCGGTTTCCTTCTTTCTGATAATACCTATATCACTTCTCTTGTGACAATACTTGCTTTCTAAGTTCTTGTCTTCATATCACATACATGTATATCCTCTTCAATTCCATCCTTCAGAAATGAAGTTGTTTGGGTATAGGTGCAAGCTTCCACCTTGTCTAAATTAAACCATCATTGTAATTGTTATCCTCAGTGCGTCCAGGCCAATCCTGGAATACTATACCGCTACTGCTTGCATATGGTCGTGGGCTCACTGCCATGGTCAGCTATGTGCTAGATCTTGTCGATGATACTGGGTGGACTTGGGCTTTCTTGACATATTCTTGGGCTGCTCATTGCTTCAATTTCCATGTTCATCTTTGTTGGTCCGATTCCACACCAAACTGGCTAGCCAACGATTTCAGAGAGATGATTCTTTGCTTGCATTAGGCCCCTGTGCTTTCTTTCCCAATTTTCTACAGCATCTATGCGCGACTTAATCCAACATTTATGATACATTAATTGTTGGGATCATATGACAAAGGCAATGAAACAATTGGGAATTCATTAATTGTGTTCTGCAGAGTTTAAACCGATACATTAGAAGATCACAACCAATATTCAACACAAAAATGTCAGTTTGAATAAATCAATCTGATTACACTTGATCTTGTAGTGTGCTTAAAGTTGAAACGTAGAGCACTGTATATTTCTACCAACCAATCCTGCCGTTAGTCATCCTCCCTGCCGCATGGTTAGCTTAAGTTGAAATCAGCTCCAAGTCATGACATTGCAAGCATGGGCATCCTTTCCTTGCGATGGTCACACCATGTAAGGCCCAGTTATCGCCAGAATGGGGAATTAGCAGAGCTTCAACATATTCTCTTTCTAGTCATTTCCTCGGTTTGTTCTATCAATCTCCTCTATCCTTATCAATACTTCACTCATCTTAGGCCGTTTTTCTGGTGCCATATCTGTACACTGCAGAGCTATCTCTGTCAGCTTCATCATCTCATTATGCCCCTCTCTTGAAGCCAAGATCTCTACATCTAATATGTCTGTTGACCAATCATTATTCACTACCATTCTAACCCAATCAGAAAGATCATCTGCTTTTTCATAGTTTCCTTCTGGTGAAGTCCCTCCTGGAATCTTCCCTGTTATGACTTCTAATAGGATAATGCCAAAACAGTATACATCAGCTTTGTGTGTTAGCTTCTTTCCTTGACAGAATTCCGGTGACCTGCCAACAGCTAGCCTTTCGGATAATTTCCGAGAAGGCAGCAGAGGCAAGAAGCCATAGTTTGTCAGCTTAGTGTGGTAGCTGAGGCGATCTCTGCGGATTAGTACATTAGATGATTTGAGGTTGGCATGTGGGACCTTGTGAGAAGGTAAGGACTGGTGAAGGAAAGCCATACCCTTGGCTATGTCTTTGATTATCGAAAATCTTGCAGCCCAGTTCAGAGGGATTCTTCCAACTCCTCTATTCTCTAGCAGCCACAGGTATAATTTGTCAGAAGACAAAGTTGTTATAGCTACGTAGTTCCTTATCATATTAATGGCATATATGAATTTGGAGGATCATAAATTAACACACATATAATTAAGATGATGGAAAGGGAGAGGACTTGAACTAACCATGCAACAGCTCAAATAAACTTCCACCAGGTACGAACTCATAGACAATCAGCTTTTCCTCCTTGGAATAGTAAAAGGAGATTATCTGCACAAGGTTTTCATGCCTCATCTTTCCCAGAAGCTGCATCTGCTGAATAAATTCCTTCTTGCTCAAGCTGTCCATGTACTCTACTCTCTTAACGGAAATGACAGCACCTGATTCCAGGTTTGCTTTGTATGTGGTGCTAAGTTTCCCCTTTCCTAACACTTCCGCAGATGCCCTTAGTAAATCATCTAAGTCAAAAACAGGTATATTCTTGTCAAAAAATTGTAACTCTACGCTTCTTTCAGGATCCTCAGCACTTCGGGAATACGCCGTTTTTTTGTCTGTCCACTCTGAAGAACCATCTTCCCCTATTTGAATTTGAAACAATAATACAAAAAAGGAATTTAAAAACCTATGCTGTAAAAGAATGGAAACATATAGTCAATCATGAAGCAAATTCAGGATAATTAGTATATAATATACCTGCCTGATGTTCTTTTGGTGTTTCCTTTTCTTGTGCCTTCTTATAACAACACAAGAAAACAAACATGACCATCAATGCAACAAGGGTTGATACAACCGCAACCAAAACAACGATCCAAATTGGAAGCTTCCTTTTCTTGCTCTGCGGTGGACTTATGGGAGGAGATGGAGGCGGTATAAGCTGAGCAAGAGGCAGAACTGGGCATGGTTCCAACGGAATTCCACAGAGATTTGAGTTATGATCATAGGAGCTCTCTGAGAACCTCTGAAGGACATCAGTATCAGGAATGGAGCCTTGAAGATGATTATAGGACACATTGAAAAGGGTCAATGTCGGTTGATCAAAAGGTGGTATCTCCCAATCTAAATAATTCTGTTGCAACTCCAATTGTTCCAAGTTTGGCAATTCAATGTACTCGGATGGAATTGGACCAGTGAAGCGGTTGTATGAAAAAAAGACAGATTCCAAAAGCACAAGATTGCTGAGATTAGGAAGAGGTCCATAGATTGAGTTGTTTCTGAAACTAAGATAAGCCAAGAAAGTAATGTTCTGTAAAAATGTAGGTGGGAGAGAACCTGTGAGCTGGATTCCTTCAAGCACAAGGCCAACCACATGCCAATTTGAACAGATAATGCCTGCCCATCTGCCCGAATTTTGGTTACAAGGCGGTCCAGTCCAATTTCCATGCAAATCTAACGTAGAACTGACAGAATCTCGTATCTGCATCAATGCATCTCTTTCTTCAGGAAAGAACACCTTGGTTTGATACAAGGAATGAACAGGCATGGTGCTTGACAAGCCAAAGATCAAATTGAAGACAACAAATGTCGTTACAACAAATATGTTGCTAACAGCTAAATCCATGATATCAAGTCTTTTGAAATTGGAGAAAGGAGAAAGACATGGGAATAATTGGTGATTGAAAATGGGACTTGAAAGATTTTAAAACTTGGGGTGGAAGCATTAATTAATTCCACAAATTAAGCCATACCTTTTCTTTCTTTAATGTTAGACGAGCACTACAGTTTGACGATGTGGGCAAGGCAAGGTTTGCAAAGATTCCAGAGTTTTTCTTAGACACAAAAGCGGAAACAGCAAATAATTTTTTTAAATGTATATAATAACAATGTGACAGCTGCTTGCTTGGTATAATTGTTTAGGGTTCATTTTTACTCCTCATTGTTTTTTATTTTACGATTAACGATAATGTAGCTTGCGCATACCTCGATGTTCCTGTTCATGAATAAAAATGAGATTTTAATATATAGTACTGTTGTTATATTTATACATGTAAGAAGATACTGCTGTAATTGACTAATTGTTTTTAAATGCCGAGGAATTAGGCAAAGGAAGGTCAAATAAGACTCAAGAGCATGGCATGGCAGGTGCACCAGCTGGATATTGTCCTATATAATGCCAATGAAGCTAGCTAGACCGTATATATTTGCATTTGTACATATAATTAATATATAAAGCTTGGTTTTATGGAGATGGGAAAAAAAAAACAAAAAAAAGAAGAAGAAGGAAAGTTGGGCTAAGGGCCCTTGCTGTCAGTCAAGAATATGGGCCGAAGGCCCAACCACAAGACCGGACAACTTGTTGTTATTGGACCAAAGACCCATCTAAATGAAAAAAAAACCATGAAAAGATAAGATCTCACTAAGACAAATTCAACGAAGGCCGGAAAGAAGACACAAGCACCGTCACAAGGTGCCGGACTGATCCACACTCTAGTGCGTGTATCACAGGCATAGGCAAAGCCGAATATGCAAGATCCCTAACAAGCCCATCGGGTGCTTTGAAATGCTCAAATTCAAGATGCTAAGCCGAGAGTACCACAGAGCAAGATGAGCATTTCCCAACACGGACAAAAGGAATAACTGTTGGAGAAACTATCACAAAATGACAGAGGAAGGGTTTGGTTATTATTCACAATTCTGCTACAACACTTATATATTTTGATGGAATACAATACATTAAGTAATAGTATTTTCACACCTTTTATTTCCAGAATCCATACAATATATATATATATCTTTTACAATCTCCAAATTCTTAATTAACATTTGACTCTTTAATAGTAATACTAAATTTACAGTATTTCTAATTTTCATGTATATTTATTATAGCATTAACTTCAATATACTTAATTTTAGTAAACAAATTTAGTAACTACCATTCTCCACTCTTAAACTTATTTCATCCATTTTCATGATTCCAAACTTCTTTTGCAAATAACAGAATGCATCAGTCTTTAATGATTTTATAAAAATATCAGCAATTTATTCATGAGTTTTGACATGAACTAACTCCACATCTCTTTCTTTTATATGCCCTTTAATGAAGTGAAATCGAGTACCAATATGTTTTGAACATTTATAATGAACTGGATTCTTTGCAAGTACTATAGTAAACTTGTTATAAACAAAAATTCTTGTAGCTTCGTTCTGTTTCTACTGCAAATTTTCCATTAGTTTCCTTAACCATATTACATGATACTAGGGGTGAGCATTTCCGGTTCGGTCCGGTTTTGGACCAAAATAATTAACCAAACCGAAATTATTTTTTTTCAAGTTTTTGAACCGAACCGAACCGAAAACCGGTTCGAACCGATCATATTCGATTCGGTTCGATTTGGTTTTTTTCCCTTCCAAACCAATTTAAACCAAAATTATTTCAATTGAGTTTTTATTCTGAGCTTTTTCACTGACCATATTTTTTCAGGAATTCTACCTTCGTCTTGTTCTTAATTTCACAGATCTGTGCTTTCTCAACATGGCTTTTTCTTAAAATGGTTGGGCATGTATGACAAACAAAAGAAAAGAACATAGGTCATTTGACTAGAAAAAAAAACAAAGGGAAGATCAAAAGATAGTTTACATAGATCATCATCTGCTCATCATCCATCGAGTGCCAAACTTGATTTTGAATTTTTGTTTTCACAATACCAACATCAAGGAGAGCACAGAAAAGCCTTTTACTGGTTCAACATGATAATCTTCTTTGGTTACATGTGCATGAAAAATTATACAATAATTATAGGATTATGTGAGAAATAGAAAGAAGAAGGATAAAAAAAATAAAAGCAAAAATAAAGAGGGATATGTCTCCTATAGGAGGAATAAAACAATTAAAAGTAAAATTGCAAAAGTGAAGATGGTGGCGTGCCTTTCAAATAGGAGGAGCATGGAGCAGAGCTTAACAAAAAAAGGAGCATGAAGGAGAATCAAAAAGTAAAGATGCAGGGAGCAAATGGAAAAGAGAGATGGAGAGATGCTGAGAGTAAGGGAGGGGGCGGCTAGGTTTGTTTTTAGAGGAAAGTTAATTTAGGTTTAGGGTTAGGAAAACATGCTATTTATACCCGTTTATTTTTTTAAGTGCTGGCTTGGTTGAACCGGTTCGGTTTAATCGGTTTGACTTTAGAAACCGAACCGAACTGAAATTTTTTTGTAATTTTTTAATTAGTTAATTCAGTTTTTTTTTCGGTTCGGTTTTTTTGGTTATTTTTTTTCGGTTTTCTCGATTTTCTCGGTTGTTCGGTTTTTTTGCTCACCCCTACATGATACACACAAGAAGTAGCAACAATGTATTTTACTTCATATGTGGATAATGCAACAATATATTATTTCTTTGATGTCCAAGTAAAAGTTGTTTCTCTCATAAAGAATACAAATTCAATTGTGCTTTTTCTATCTTTTAAAATTCATGCCCAGTCACTGTCATTATATCCTATAATTTCAAGACTCTGTGAAGATGAATAATACAATTCATAACTTGTTGTTCCTTTAACAAAACATAGGATCCTCTTTGTTACTTTTAAATGTAAAATTCTTAGCTTTTTCATATACCTGCCAATCAAGCCATCTCTAAACAATATGTCTGGTCTGGTGCATGTTAGATAACGCAAGCATCCACAATACTTTTGTATTATGTAGGATTAACTAAATCTCCTTTTCCTTTTTTAGTTAATTTGGTTCCATATTCAACTGGATTGTCTGCAGGATAACAATCTTCCATAGCAAATTTCTTCAAAATTTTTGTTATATGCTTGGCTTGTGAAATGAAGATTCCATCACTATACTATTTCACTTCTATTCCCAAAAAGCATGCCATGAGATCTAAGTCTGTCATTTCAAATTTCTTCACCATGGATTGCTTGAAATCTTAAATCATAGTAGGATCATCTCCCATGAAGATTATATCATCAACATATAAACAAACAAGCATTACTCAGCCTTGTAAAATTTTCTACTTCGACTTTTCGGTTTCACCTATGTCTCACTACTGGATTCTGAAGCCGCCGGTAAGGGATGAAGATTCAAAATAGGCGGTACAACTTACAATGTTTAGTATTCGTCTGCATCAAATGTTCATAAGGAAATCTTATAAATCCTTTCTGTGAAAGATAACCATCAATTCTGTAATTTCATGCTCTTGGTGCTTGTTTAAGCTTATAAAGAGCTTTCTTCAATCTGCAAGCCTTCTCTTCTTCTTCTTTTTTTACCACAAATCCAGCTGGTTGTTCTACATAGACTTTTTCTTTAAGGCTATCATTCAAGAATGCTGACTTGACATCTATCTGAAATATCTTCTATCTTTTCTAAGCTGCTGAAGAGATCATCAATCTCATTGTTTTCATCCTTGCTACTGGAGCAAAGACATCTTCATAATCAACTCCACATTATTGCTTGTACCTCTTTGCTACTAGTTTGACTTTATGTTTTTCAATTTCATCCTTTGCATTCCTCTTTGTCTTGAAGATCCATTTCATTCCTATTGCATTGTGTCCTGTAAATGTTATCAATTTCCATGTATTATTTTTTATAATAGAATTGCTCTCCTCTTTTATTGCTTGCTTTCATCTATCTTTTTGGTATGCTTCTTGAAATATAATACGAACATTTTCCGAAAACAAGCAAAATATATTAAAATTATCAAGATTGATTTTATATATTACATCATAAATTTCTTATATGCTCTTTGTCTTTCTTGTTGAACTTGAAGGACCACTGTTAGTTAGAGTTGATGGAGATAGAGCTTACATGATTCCAATTATCAATGCAGATCTTTTTGGAATATGATCATTCAAGCTTATTTTTATCCTATAATCTTCCTATATATAAAGATCTTGGGAGATTAAATTATTAGTGTGTTTAGTGTTTTTAACAATTAACATCAGAGCATGGTTAAATACTTAATTGGTATCAGAGCATATGTGTTGCTGCTGCTACGCGTGTTTTTCTAATGTTGTGGAAGGGAGAACTCTGTTGACGTGATTGAGGGCTGCTGTCGGAGATGCTACTGCTGCGCTCGTGTTTTTTCTTTGCACGGGAAAGATCTGATTCTTCAATAGAGGCTGCTGTGATTTTCTCTGTTGTGAAGAGAGTTACTTCTAGGGATTGCAACTGCGTTTGTGGAGGTCTATAGCTGCTGTGTTTTTGTTCTCCTAATCTACCTAAGCTATGGTGCCGCATACATGTTAGAAAACTTAGCACAAACAATTTTGAACATCCCTGCTTTCAATAACATATGCAGATGGTTGAGGGTTGTCGTGTTATTCTTTTCTCCCGACAAAGATATTTTTAGGCAAATCAGATAATAAACTAATTTTGGCACTCCTTTCACCTTGTCGAACAAACGCAGCAGAAGGATTCCTTTAATAAGTTGGCATTCCTTTTGACAAATCAATTAATTCAATTATATGAAATCAACTTCATTAATTAGTACTATCAAAGATTTGGTTCATACATACCTATAATTAATGAATTTGATGAGGAAAGAATGGGGGATATGCTGTAATATATTGTATATATATAGTAGTAGTCAGAGACCATAGGTAGCTACTTACATGTAAGAAAAAGAAATAATTACAGGTTAGGAAAAATACATATCATGCTGAACAAAATTATACATAAATAAATGAAATTTCACTCCAAACAATTATTACAACGATTCTGAGTCGAGATGATGGCGGCTTGTCAAACGAATTTGGAAACCATTAACCAAGCGAGCTGATGGAAAGAAGGACATCCTGTCTTCCTTGAGCTGCGTCCATCTGTTCATCCCTCCATTTCAAAGTTGTAGACACAAATACCAATTGTAATTAAGTTCAATGACATTTTTTTTTTATGGTAAGATTAATTTCAAAAAAAGAGGGAGGAATCACGTACGTAAATGTAGTAACAAAGTAGTGAAGAAAGATAGCAATTTGGAGACGAGACAACTCTGCTCCTGGACAAAACCGAGCACCTCCTCCAAAGGGACAGTAGAATGGGCTACTTCTCCAATTTCTCTTTTCCTTTTTAATTAATTAATTGTTCAATGTCGAAGAGATCAAGTAATTAATCAAAAACAACGTTTTCAGTAGTAATTATGCTACTACTGATGTGAAATGAAGATAAACATATGCAAGTAAAAAATAATAATGAAGTAGTACTTGATTTTCAGGCTCCATCCATCTCCAAGGATTGAAGGTGCTAGCTCCCTTGTACAAATTTTCATCCAAGTGAACCGCTGAAAGAAATGGAACCACAAAGCACCCTTTCGGAATTACATAATCTGCAATCAAATTGCAACACATTAATTAATGACATTCCAGTCCAGTAGTACTGTGTGTTTTGTGGTAGCTTTTTGCTTTTGCGGTTTGAGAAAAGCTAGTTTTAAAAAAGCTGTCTTTTTAAACCCAAGTTTTTACCATAATTTGTATGAGATGAAAACCAAAATAACTTTTAAAGTAATGGTAGAGCTTAGTATATGTACCTTGGTATACCACATCTTGCTTGGCCTCCCTCATTAGCCATATTGCAATCCCCCCGAGTCGAAGCGTTTCATCAATAACCTATTTAATTTGTGCCAGCGACAGAATAATCCAATAAATAAACAGATCTGATACAGTTTATCAGACCCAACTGCATGTGACTGGTGGGAAGAAATTAATTAGGTAGGATAGCAGGGGATTAATTAAGGACAATTATCATACGCATCACTTACACACTGAGTAAAAGACATTGCTTTGTAATCTTGCCATGTTAGCATTCCCTCTCCACTAGAATTACTCCTTATACTATCTTGTTCATCCTGTTTATAAAATTAAGTAACAACAAATTTATCCTACCAGATGAAGATGATGGATGATATAAATGACGTAGTATAATATTGGATACAATTAATGAACAATTGCTTGAAGGAGGTGTGGAGATTAATACTAATAATTATGCAGAAAATTAATTAATATATAGCTAAGTAGGTAGTACCAGTAGTTGCTGCATTGCTTTTGGACACCGAGTGAGGAAATAAACAGCAAAAAGCATGGTTTTAGCTGTTGTTTCATTCCCAGCAAAAAGGAGATTGATAATAAAGTCTGCTACTGCATTATCAGGCAAACTTTCTTCCTCTAAAAGCCTTCCAAGCACCCCATTACTACCTTCTGATGACTCTTCTTGCCCGTGCTTCTCTATTGTCTTGTTTATCTTTCTTATAATTTTCTCCCTTGCCTACCAAGCCATGACATGTACTCTCTACATCACTAACAATATACATATATTATATAATATGATACTACATAAACTCAACATTTCAGAGTTTACCTTCATGGCAGTGTGGTAGGCAAAACCAGGAATATTTATGGGAAGAGATAGACAACCATCGACAAAGTCAGAGAAGAAGTGAGCCATCTCGTTAATTTCTGTCTCACTTGATGCCCCAAGTAGTTGATTCACCATCAGATTAATAGCTACCTGAACAATAATAAATCATTAACCAAGTATCAATATTGATACAACATGTAATTAATCCAATGATCATGATGGCCTAAATTTTCCTTAATTCTAATAGTCAAGTGTTGCTATATATATAGAGAGAGTACTAGAGCACTACTCGCCTTTCTGCAAACATCTTGGAGAAGAATGACTTGGTTGTTGTCAAGTTTGTTCAAAGTTTGAAGCATAATCAATTGAATATTATCCAAGAAATGGAACTTGAGCTTCTCTAGACGCATCATATTAGATGCAATTCCATGAAGTTTTCGTTGTTGCTCTCCGTGGACTGTGATCACCCCATTTTTCCCAACCAAATCTCTAAAAGATTTTGGATAACTTGATTGAAACAATTTGCCTTCATTTTGCATTATAAACCGGTTAAAGGTCGGGTCTGCTGATACCACAGCCCATTTTCCGAACAAACTGCATGAGAATATCTTACCAAACCTGTTCATGTCAACTATATTTCATGAGCATGCCTTCATAATTAATGTAAAACAAGGAGTAAATTTTCTCTAAATGATAATCGATATATGGTAATTAAGAATAGAAGATTGTACCTATTGACTTGTTGGTGAACAAATTGAGGGGGATGAGAACCAGCAACAGCATTGAACCAGTTGAAGCTATCACCAATCAATGGCCAGCCTCTTCTACCTGGTGGCAATTTGTACGATGTCTTTTCCTTGCTCTTCTTCTTGCATACAAGCAATTGTACAAGAAAAACGATGAATAAGATGGACGAGATCATAAGTGTTGCCGAATAAATTTCTCTCATTTTCTGTGAAGGTTGTTATGGAATTTCCTTGAAGAAGAGGGAGGGAGGGAGGGAGAGGGTCTCTGAAACCTGCCAGAGTAATCCAAATACCAGTTATATTTCTAGTAAGGTAATTAAAGTTGATAATCGCTTCTTATAAAGATTCGTTGACCTTAGTTTTGAAGACATGGTGTAGCCACGTTGGTTGAGTAAACATAACGTTGTTGCATGTAATAAACTATGATATAAGCAATTCTGTTGTTAGCTCGTTACCATTATATTTTTAATATATATATGCTTAGGACACAATTGTCGAGTAGCAAACTTTCATTCTCCAGCTACAACTTACAACGTCCCCTGGAGAAAGAGACGAGGGATTATTGATTCAAGTGGGGAGAAAAAGGAAAACATTGCTTCATCCAGTACTATAGTAGTCAGGTGGGTGCATTTAAAGCTCTACACATGTGCTGTGCTCAGCTGCAAAAGCAGAACCCTAAATGAGTGACCTTCAAGTTGATGATGAAGATACATGCTAATTAATCCAGTCAATGACCTTAATTTAAATTACAACTTAATTAATAATTACCTCTCAAACTTTGACCTGCTGCATTAATTATTGTTTATTAGGTGGGAAAAGGGTAAACTCAATCATGTAATTAGTAGTGTCTGTTAATTACCATCATGAGTGAAATAGGGAGAGCCACTTTGTCAAGTTGAGAGCTCGAGATATATAATAATTAAACAGCTCGAGCATTGTACCACAGGTCTCGAGACTACTTTCAACCTTTTATGTTGCTGCAACTTGGTTCGTGTTTTAACACAGAAAGAAAAAAATATAGAGAAGTAAAATATATATATATATTTTTGTTAAAAAATCAAGGATAAACACATATAATAATTTTTTTAAGGATTTGTTTGTTTAAAAAAAGTGATTTTTTTTAAAATTTATTTGTATTTGTTTACTATTAAATAAGTTGGTCAATAAAAAATATTTTCCAGTCAAATGAAAATTTGACAAAGTATTTTTTTAAAATATCTTTCTAAAAAATATTGTTATTTGTTAATTATATCAGATTTGATCCTTAATCTTTTGATTGTTTTATATTTTGTTTTGATTATTTTTTAATTTCATCCCTTAAAATTTGATTTTCATACAAATTTTGGTCTTCATTCTTTTTATTTTTATTATTATTTATTTTTCTCTTATTATTTTTTTAATTGAGATTTTTATCTATCAGATTTGATTTTTATTTTTTTATGACATAATCAAATTCTGAAAAATATTTTCTAATTAATTTTTCATGATATTGTTAAATATTAAAAAATAATTTATTTTTTTAAAAAAAATATTTTCAAGCGGGGGAGTGTATAGAAAGAATTTTTAACACGGGCATTATCCGTCAGCAAGAAATAAAGTTGTGATGGGCAATAATTAACAGGTTGCTTTAGTAAGGATATTATTATGGAGCCACAAAACCAGTCAAATTATAAGATGCAAAGACAGTTGAACGGTTGGAATTGATGGAGTCCTGTCCTGTCAAAGAATCAAGCCCCTGATTTTCTGCCGCATTGTTTAACAAAATGTATATATATATATTCAATCTTATTCAAGCAAGCTAGGGTTAATGTGGTTTTTATTATATGCCAGCAAAAACCAGCTAGCTTTAAGTGATTTACAAGCCCACCGACCCCCCCATCCAACAACTATGCTCACGGGATGGATTAGTTTATGCCATTTATAAGGTTTCCCTTGAAATATTTTATTAAGAACATTCCTCGCTACAAAGAGAAAATAGGATGGGAAAATCAAATGGCTTTTTGAAATACATAATAAGATTATAAATTTCTTAGATAGGAAGTTTTTCTTTGGGTCTGGATGCTTAGTAAATCTATGTTACTTTGATTTTAATTTATTATCATGTCCAAGTTCTTTGGGTTTGACATATTCAATAAATCTATATTATCTTGGGCTTGGTTAACTGTCAAGCCCAAATATTCTGGGTCTCGCGTATTTGACAAATCCTTTTTATTTAAGAATTTTTTGATATAAATAAAAATATTAATAAAAAATTAACTCATAAGTTGCCTCCCAAAGCTTTTAATGCATAATCTTGCATTAAAGACTTGAGAGATTTTGAGAGAGACAATCAATCAGAAGACATCTTATCTTTTTTTTTTTTAGAAGAGACGATAGGGCTTTATAGATCTAAAATGATTTCTAGAGAAAGAAAAAAGAATTTTGGGAAAATAAATATTGCATGCTATTGGTTTTCCTAGGCCCTTTTCCATTATATATTTATTTTTAAAATTTTTCTCTAAATTATCATTGTATCTTCTCTAAAAAAGATATTTATTTAAATATTAAAGAATTTTAAACTGGAAAAAGTACCAACTATCAGTCACTTTAACATGAGAAAATAAATTTAATTACTAGAACCAAGAGATTAATCGATTATTTAAAATAAAACTTATTCTCATGCCACTTGAATTTTTTGGTACATCTTCAATTTTAACATACACTCCTTTTTTTTACTAATAATTTATTCCCTAATTTGTTAACATACAAAACATCCTTATAAACTACTTCTTTTATATATTTAAAGATTACTCCCGTAAAAACTCTTCATTATTTTTTAGCCGTAGATCAAATACAACGTCCTAAATTGTAAATAACGAAAAATGAACCCTTAATCTTCATCCAAAACATAAAGACATCACGAATTGAAAAATCTCAAAATCTCAGCGGCAACCCAAAGACAACATTGCAACACGATTCATTCTCTTGTAATATTCTCATTGATTTTGATATTTTTTTTACTAGCAAAAGATCCCTTTGTTTTGATTTAATTTT